>NC_081142.1:10095111-10186123 GCF_958295425.1 Solea solea | reverse complement strand
TGCTAGTTGAGTGAGCATTTCTTTGTTTAGTTGAAAAATAGACATTTTCTGTTAAAAAAAAATATATACTTTTCAACTCCAAGGCAAGCAAAGTCAATTTAACAATCATCAGCTAGTATTATTTGATTGTGGTTTGAAATTCCTTAGAGTGGCAAATTTGAGTTTGACTCCAAATTAAAACTAAACAACAAATAAATGATGTTGTTGGATTGTAAAAGGCACCACACATACAGTATTTTGGGGGCAAAGAGAGGCTAATTGTTTTATATTATCTTGATTAGTGCGAATGTACTTCATCAACTAGTTTTGACATGACAAAACAATGTGAAGGCCCCGAATGCTTGTTGTCACATACTCGAGTCATGGTTGTGATGTAGTGTAGGCTATAGTTGAATGTCCCTAAATCTAATCAAACCACAAATTGATTTTATGTCCGTGCACCAACAACAGCCATGGCCAGAGGTGTAATGTTTACAGGCTGTCTGGTCATTCATTCATTCATTCATTCATTCATTCAATCTGTACCTCCTCATTCTTATGAACACATGTAAGTAACTAATGGTGGAAACATCATCGCCTCATCTGCCACAAAGACAACTGATTAGAGTTTTGTGTTCAATGTCATTTTGATCCCATAAAACAAGAATTAATATAATACATTTCAATATTATAATCATATCAGTTCTCTCTCTGTGGATCTTTAAAAGCTAAAGGGAATATTGACAGTCAAAGTGTCACAGGTAAAGTACGTTCCAAAGCACAAAGAGTAAATACACACTCAAAAGAATGAACCCATGCACACTTAGGCACAATACCAAGGCATCTACACCTGCAGCAGACTTTGGACATGCATGGAAACCAGGGAAACATGTTGCTTTATAAAGAAATAAAATGCAAATATACACTTGCCTTTTCTGTGAAGGAGTGCAAATATTTGCCTGAATAGTCAGTAGGTTGTTGAGTGGTAAATTCAGCAGAATACTGAATCTTTTTGAGGTCTCATTTCCCATTATGGTCAAACTCTTGTCTACTTTTGAATCCCTTTGTTGAACACTGTTGGATTCCAGGAAACCACGTTATCCTCTTCCCAGACAGGTGATAATGAGAACCCACACTGTGCAGCTGAAAGAGAAGCTGTCGGATTTACGTGGACACTGGTGCCATAGATTCAATTTAGGATATTCATTTACATACTAAAGTTTTCACCACGTCCCTTCTGTTGTTTTGTACATGCTGTAATTATTATGGTACATTGAATCTCTTTTGTGCTGATGCTGGATGAAGGTGAACTGTGTGGTGGGCTGAGGTAAAGATGACAGAATTGTTTCAGCAGGTGCAGAGTTTCAGATTCACTGTGAGCACCAGCTCTGCCTTTGTTCTTACACACACACATATCACACCTGATGCACAGAACTATAAGAACAAAGCTAATGTGCGCATGACTAATACGTGTGTGTGTGTATATACACAAACACAGCTACACCACTGTGTTCACCAGTGCACCACGTCAGTAGGAAACAAAGAGGTGAGTGTGCAGGGCCATAACCCCCACTTCTACCTGCAAACTGCCCCCATATCCTCACTTTCATCCAACACAACTCCACTCCCACTGACACACTCACTCCCTCAGTCTGTATCCAGTGGTGGAAAGGGACAAGACAGAAATGTAATAAATCAAATACCAGAGGATTTTTATCTCCATCTGTTTAAAAACAAATCACTTGAACTATAGTATTATAATAGTATTGCATAATCATTTTCTGTAAATGAATTGTCTGGCATAGAAAAGGTCAAAATAATGAAGTTAAATGGAGCATTTGATAAGATAAAACCAACAAAATATTTGTACTTTAGATTATTTTTTTTTTTTTTTTGTTCCACTAATCAACTAACCATTGCAGCTATATTTAACAGTTTAAATGTCAAGCCACAATTTCAGAGGTTGTTTGTTGTTTCATATCATCTCTCTCATCTTAAATCTAATGTTTGAGTTATAGGAAGAAAACACAATAGAAAACACAATGGACTTCTCATCTTTTCCCCCTCCTGCAACTCTTTGTCACTACCCTATAATGCTGTATTTCAGCTGAAAAGGAAATACAGCGTTGTTTTCAGACAGAAGAGCGATGGAAGGAAGTTATTGATCGGATCGTAACTCTGAATGATTGTGCGTGCCGACTCATCCTTAAATCAGGGTTTTACAAAGATAGGTAGAGTTAGTCAGGGCAACTGTTATGTGTCATGAGAACATACTAGACACCAAAAATAATACAGTATATGCACATGTCGTTAACAGCACAAACTAATACATGTGTAGACTGTGTTTATGGTCACAGACTTAGTGACATCCAATGGTGAGACTTCAGTTCACCTCCCTCTGTCCCACATAGTACGGTGGCCTTTGCGTACCAGAAAGGATGCTGCTCTTCATTTGTAAGCTTTCACTTTAAAACCTGAAATGCTGGCTGTGGCTGGTTTGGCAATGATTTCACTCATGCAAACATACTTATGGGTGGTATGTTTAATTTCTGCCAATGAACACAGCTTAATATTACACTGTGGACCTTAAATTGATTATTGGCAACATCATGAATAGTAAGGAGATTTGTTTTTTTGTCACGTGTTTAGATTTATACACTTCCTTATACTCTTCCTTCACTTACACACAATGACCTTTTTCACTCATCTACTTGACTTGTTCCTTAGATCATCAACAGTTTCATGTTTAAAAGTGAGGCAAAGGTTTTAACTTTTAAAAAAATCAGAGCTGCAACAATAATTCTATTAATCAAATACTAAATCGACTATTTTGAGAATCGATTAATCAGTTTGATTGTTTTTCCCATAACAAGCTTTCTGATTTTTCATCTTAATTGTGAAAATGTTCTGGTTTCTTTGCTCCATAAAACAAGGAATTCATTAAAACTAAAACATTCTGGTGTGTGGACAAAACAAGACATTTGAGAACATCATCATTTCCAGGATTGATCATCATCAATCAACATTTTTCAATCAAACAAGTACTCGATTAGTCGAGAAAGTAATCGATTATGAAAATAATCATTAGTTGCAGCACTAAATCAGCCTGAAATCTACTGAGCCACATTACACTCCCATGTTTCTTTGACAGAAAACTGTAAAAGAACAATCTGGAGCGAAAGCTCTGACACAGCTTCATCCATCTTCTATTTACCACTATAAAAAAAACATGCTTTTTCGTAACTGATCAACTATGAGATGTGAGCATGATATGACAGTTATTTATAATGTTTACATGCTGCATGTGGCAGACCCATAATCATGATTTCTGTGTCTCTTGTTTTCGTTTGTTTATGTAGTCACAGATGACGACACGGTGAAGAGGTACTACGCCAAGTTTGAGGAGAGGTTTTTCCAGACCTGCGAGAAGGAGCTCCTGAAAATCAACACATTCTATTCAGGTATTTATGAATTCCAGATAATATCCAATCATATGTAATCTCAAGTAAGTATCAGATCCTCTCTGTTACAATGTGATTGTCAGTGGACAGTCACTGAGATGTATAATAGTACTTTTTGAACCACTGTTCAAAGATCATGATCACTTCTCGTATATTTAATTTACCCTGCACCGATGTAAGAGAGATTTGTTGCTTATTCCAGTGTCAAATAACATGTCATTTCACTGAAGTAGCCAGTGTTTAGTTATGTTGAGGTGTGTTGGGGGCCTGTGTGTATTTTCGAGGTGGTATGGGAGTATGGGTGCAGTGTAACATTAGATGGAAGTCGTAATATATTCTGGTATTCTGTGAGCAGAGCATTGCATTCTGGTCTTAAAGTTCAGCTCTGAGGGGCGCCTGTGTATTTAAAGACAGTTCTTCCTCGAGAGGTTGTTTGTGGAACTGCAGGTTCTCTCAGGTCAACAGAGGTCCAAGGCTGACTGGCAAGATTACTCTGTTAGTGATGAGAAGTGCTGCAGATAAACAGGGTATAAATAACGTCAGACCTTGTTGAGGTTGATTTACTGTAGTACTGTGGAAACTTTGATCCTCCATTTTTTTTTTTAGTCTTGACATATATGCTAGAAGATTAGTTTACTACTGTAGAGGCTGTGACTTAAACTACAACATTATAGTTTATATAAGTTAGATCCACCGTACTATGTGGGACAGGGGGAGGTGAAATGCAGTCTCACCATTGGATTAAACGCACTAACTCCACCAATCTTTGTAAAACCTCTGTACGCACAATCAGTCAGCGTTACGATCAGATCACATCTCTCTTCTGTCAGAAAAAACATGTGTTAAATACACACACGAAATGTTTTAAAGTCCATTAAAGCAGTTTAGGATAAGAGAGTTAACTAGCCCCATTCGGCGCCGTACTAAACTGGATCCAATTTTCTGTTTGTATTAATAAAATATCAACGGAACAAACAATTACTTGTCTTTTCGGATATGTTCAGGTACACATTTTATCACAGTGAGTGAGTCACTGTCTCCTCAGCAAGTCTGAGGTTACATCTTGTATCTGAAAACATCAGTGTTACTTCCTGTGCTCAGGCGTCGTGTTTTTCCAAGAAATTACAAAGATGTATCTGACAGGCTGATCTATCAGCAGTGTGTGTGTGTGTGTGTGGTCAGAGAAAAGCTGTTATGATTGAGTGAGAGCAAGTGGAGAGATGGAGAGACTGACTTTACATAAGAGACTCGCCTCCTTTTCTCCATCTCTCTCTCTCTCTCTGAAAGGGGTCACTGATCTCTCAAAGCCATCCTCCTGTGCCAAGCTGAAAGCCAGCCTGCTGGACAACACTTTCATCAGTGTGGGTTAAACACACACCAGAAAAAAAGTTTCTGCACACCACGGCTTTCACCCTCTCTGTTCCTGAAAGCAGAGGAAGAACAATGGACTCTTTACAATTCTCCATTAAACCCACATCACTGGAAATCTAAAGCACCAACACCTGTCTTTTTCAGCTTCATTAACCTCACACAGATGGACTATCCAGTCCTGTCCCCGGCTGTGAAATGATTTGAATTAGTCTGATTTTTTGCTGTTCTCCTGTTGCATCGTTACAAACAGAGATTATGAATCCAGACGAAGGATTACAGGAGTTTAGATGTTAAAGAACAGGCGTAGCCTCGCTGTTAGGCAGGTAGTGTGATATACTGTACGGGAACATTGTATGTGTGTGGGTGTGCGTTCAAGCAGCACAGCGTGAAGGTCACCAGCGCTTTGAGGAAACCTGGGAAACAACGACTGAAGGCTCTGACAGTCTGGGGAAAAGAAGCTGAGAAAAGCTTCTCACCATGTCAGATGTAGTTTGTTATCAGACTCCAAGCATGTGCACACACACATCTGCAGGGAAATATCAGTGTTTCTAATGTGACTCCCGCACTGTCTGTTTAATGGCTTCCACTCCAGATGGAGGATGACATGCAAGCGTACTATACTTACAAGTATGGTATGGTTTCTGAGTGGTTTGGAAAAAAAAAAGAAAAGAAAAGCTAATCTGTGTCAGAAAAGTAGGTAGAACTGCAAGAGAGGTTAATGAAATGCTGATTATTCCTCTCCTTCTTTTCCCTGTTTTCATTGTGGTTGTCTGACCTGGATAATGGTCCCTCATGTCAGTTTAGCCCAACAGAGGATTTTTTTAACTGTCACCTTTTTGTAGCTTGTTACAGACAGTTGGATATCAAACTGAAGAGCTGACATCTCTTACCAGCAGTGTGTCAGACCACAGTCAAAGTGAAGGGTCGTCTTTCCTCCCGCGGGCATAATGGGCAGAAAACCAAAACACATGTCCAACAGAAGGAGGGACTGTTTGATTATAAATGTAAACATACTGTGTGTAGGAGTGAGCAACGTACATTGGTTAAGTAACATTTCCACTTCTGCCAAATAAATAACTTCACGTAAATCTCACTCACTGGATATTTAACTCAGCTTATTAATCATAATTTTGTTTGTTATGTAGTTTACTATGCTTTCTATGAATTCAATGAACTAATTGAGATGGACTATAAAGGAAAACAACCACTAACTACATGTGACGTCATTTAGATCTGGAGTGGTTAAAAAAAGGCTTCGGTTTCATCCTTTGTCTCCCTCATTTAACAAAGCTGTCAAAACCCCTAAACCTCATTTTCTTTTCTTTCTTTTCTCTGTAGAAAAGCTTGCTGAGGCCCAGAGACGTTTTGCCACGCTGCAGAATGAGCTTCAGTCTTCACTGGACGCTCAGCGTGAAAGCAACGCACCGCCTGGCCTGCGCAAACGCAAGACGGTGTTCCACCTGTCACAGGAGGAGCGCTGCAAACACCACAATATCAAGGACCTGAAGTTGGCCTTCAGCGAGTTCTACCTCAGCCTCATCCTTCTCCAGAACTACCAGGTCTCAGCGCACACACATTTGACACTTTAAATACAATAAAAATGTTCATAGTTTACCATGACTTTAAACAAGATAATAATGTTTTTGGTTTTTTTTCACCTGCAGAACCTGAACTTCACTGGTTTTCGTAAGATCCTGAAGAAACATGACAAGATCCTGGACACTCCTCGCGGGGCTGACTGGCGCGTGGCTCACGTGGAGGTGGCGCCGTTCTACACCTGCAAAAAGATCACACAGCTCATCTCTGAGACAGAGGTGTGCATGTACATGTACACAAACATACACACAGTATTATGTTACCAAATGATACTGGTGAGCAAGAGAACATGCACATACATCTATAACACTGTTGGTTCTTGTTTGGTGCTTGTGTGTCCAGACCCTCGTCACCACAGAGCTGGAGGGAGGAGATCGTCAGAGAGCCATGAAGAGACTGAGAGTTCCTCCACTGGGGGCAGCTCAGGTCAGACATGCTGCTCGTGTTTGCTGTCCCTCACTAATATCTGCTAATAAAGATGATTTGTTACTGTCATGAACAACCCTAACCTCTGTAACTGTAACTGATGCATGTGTCCATTCTATGGTCATGAAAGTGAAAGCTCAGGAATGCTTTCACGTGAAGCCCTTCAAATTTATCATAGGACATAATTACAGAGTTCAAGCACTATGACAATTTCAGAAATGATCCTCTGCATACCTCGATGTAAGTGTTTTACTGTGTTTAACTAGTCTGGAATCAACAGTGTATTTTCCTCCAGAGAACTGCAGCTCATTGGATATTTTCTCCTTTTTGGACCATTCTCTCTAACACTATATAGGGGAGAGGGAATCAAGGGCAGGTGTGAGGGGTTACTTAAGGATCACCAGGTGAAGTGCATGAGGGAATTAGGGGAGATGTGTCAAAACAACTGAAGAAACCACGCGACAGGAAGACATGACATTCACCAAAATAAAAGGGGAAGTGAAAATCAAACCCACACCAAAAGTGACATGAACTTAACGTGACTTTAAACCTAAACTAACACAATAACTAAACTAAGCAGAACAAAAACACTAACAGACTTGACACTTCGTGACAATGCCATGTTCAGAGTCTCCCGAATCCTCTTTCTTTCCCACTCTGATGCTCGGTTCAAACTTCAGCAGGTCGTCTTGCCTACCTGCAGTTGAACAGCTGTACCTAATATAGTGGCTAGTGAGTTTATATATTATTATCACATTAATCGTAATATTGGGAATATTATATATAAAGAAAGTCTTGAGCCAATGTTCGGATCTTCCATCTGAACCCAAGTATGAACTCATTTTAGTATAATTTACCTGTTTCTTTTTGTACACTATCATATATTTATTTTATTTTTTTACATTAATAATAATAATCTAAAGTGTTACCAAATGTTTTATTTAGTTATTTTTCTTGTATTGTATAATATATTGTATATCTTATATTAAGTGCTTCATTTCGGTTTGACATTGAGAGGTGAGGGATGTTGCTTTTTCTTTCTAATTTTTCTTTCTTTTTTTATATTTGGAAAAAAAAAATCCTTCAAAGTCTTCTCCGCAGATCTTGTATAAGTCTGAATTGGCATTGTGTGGGATAAACATACGTTGAAAACAAAATATGAGAAGCCTGCCATCATGAGACATAGTGAGACAGGAAAGAAGATGGGAAGAGACAAAGTGAGAGGAACCATGAGAGGCTTTGGTATTGATTTTATAAGTGCCTTTCCATTGGTGCACACACAGGATATATTTCAGAAATAACAGAGGCTTATCCCCTATGTTATATCTACTGTCATTACTGCATTCATTACTGTCATGTCGGACTTGAATTGTGTTACGTGAACATTGACATCCACAGACAGGTGTACAACAAACAGAAAAGGTCTATCATGTGTGTTAGGGTTATTAATAATAGTATTGTATTAATAATGTTTTTTTCTGTATTTATCTACACGTCACTCAGCCTGCTTTGGCCTGGACCACCTTTCGTGTTGGTCTCTTCTGCGGCTTCTTTATCATTCTTGCCATCGCCTTTGTTCTCACTGGTAAGTCACATTAACATTTGAATTCATCACTTTTTCATGTCCTTTTGAGGATACAAGATAACTTTCAGCCATGTTTTAGATTAATTGGAGCGTGACCAGCAGGCTTTCACTGTTTCACCTCTCTCCAGTTTCATATTAACAGACAGCGCTTACTGTGGTTCATCAGGTGCTGTTTTCATCCGTTACGAGAACATGTGGCCTCTGGTGCGAATCTATCGGGGTGGTTTTCTGTTGATCCAGTTCCTCTTCCTGTTGGGCATTAACACTTACGGATGGAGGCAGGCAGGAGTCAACCATGTCCTCATCTTCGAGATCAATCCCCGCAACAACCTCTCACACCAACACCTGTTTGAGGTCAGAATGAAGACACAAAATTGAAGTGAATTCACTGAATGACTGACACTTGAATATTGTGCGTTTTAAAGAATGAGGTTGTTTAGTTATTTGTCCAATGCTATTGAGTTTACTTATACATATAGTTTGCACCGCATTGTTAAGTTTACCCGGTGGTCATGTGTTAAAAGAGTCTGTTGTGTTTCCTCTCTCTCTCTGTGCTTCAGATCGCTGGTTTCCTGGGTGTGCTGTGGTGTCTCAGCATCCTCTCTTGTCTCTACTCCGAGTACACGTACCTCCCCATGCAGGTCAACCCGCTCATCCTTTATGGCTTTATGTTGCTTTTCCTTCTCAACCCGTTCAAGACCTGCTACTACAAATCACGTTTCTGGCTCCTCAAGCTGCTGGTCAGTCCAACTATTGACTTAGTTCTTCCAGACATTTCCTGCTGTAGTTTTTTTTTACTTTGTGTTAAAAAGCAAATGTATGTGTCCTATCATCATACACATTAAGAGCATCTGAAAATTGTGTCTGGATGGATGAGTTCACGGATGCACACAGGCTAATGTTGAGCCAGATGGACAACATTGTAAAGGAACCACATGCAAAACATAAAATAAGAAAATAGCTGTATTTACATGCGCAAATTGTATTCAATCCAATTAAAATCATTCTGATTAGAAATGACAACCTCTCTGTTTATATGGGTATAAAAATACATGTAAATAATCCACTTATAACATCAAGCGTTTAATTGGCATGCGCATGGTTGTCCGATTGGCCGGAAATAGTAAGAGAAGAAGCCTCACTTCCACCCGTCTTGTCACTGCTTGCTCTCAGATGCTCCTCCTGTTGCTGTGCACAAATCGTTTTTATTTTTATTTTGGTGTTGTGTTTCTAAAGCAACACAGAATGTGATCGAAAGAGAATTAAGTTTGAGTTTGTGTGACAGATAGTGTGTGTGAGAGCCTGTCTTCATAATGAGCATGTATGATTCAGATATCAATCTCAGGTTTTATGTGAACAAAACCCTCCCATGTTCTGCTGTTCTTTGTCTAATCTGTGCTACCAGTCTATATGTGTGCGTGCGTGTGTGTGTGTGTGTGTGAGGAGGAGGAGGGTGCAGTGAGACAGAGGGCAGGAGGGTGGAGAGATAATAGAATGCAGCCTTGTCTCAGGGGATGTGGAGGCTGTGACTGTGCAATCATTACGGGCATAGATCTATCAGTATGTTGATGCCCTGAGCTCCTCTGTCCCTCCTCCTCTTCCTCCTCTTCTCCTCACTCTTTAGCTCTCTTCCTTCTTCCCCAGCAGCAGCAGCAGCAGCAGCAGCAGCAACAGCCGCAGCAGCCCCTCCTTCTTCTCTTGTCTCAGTTTTTTTGTCCTTCTCTTCACTGCTCCCTAAGGTCCACATGAACACTCAGTCAGCCCTCCTCCACTGGTTTGTCTCCATAATCAGCCGAAGTCATGAAAAGATCAGTGCAATCAGAAATCTACACATAATTAGAGCTGGTATGAGTTGGTTTTCATGATTGTCAAACCCCATAGAAAAGGGGATATTTCAGGAGATGTTTCAAGCTGTGCTATCGTAGCACGTATCCATGGCAGATGCACTACTTTCCTGTGACAATAAACACACAACGGAGAGGACACATTTTTCATTATAGGACAAACTGCAGAGCGAGCGCCTGGATTACTCGTGTTTGCTCAAGATATGAAAAGCTAACCACCTGAGTGCAGCAGGCCTAACCTTGAGTCTTCCACGCAGAGCAGACACGAACAGGATGGCTGCGTGATCAATACAAACTTTGATTGACGGGTTAAGAGAAATATATATATATAACGCTTGTGTTTGTATAAGAGCAATATGTGACATTTGCAGTGGAGGCAGAGCGTGTGCAGGTTCTCCATCTGAGACTGTACATGGAAGAATGTGTACAATCACCTCTGAATGTCACATGCAGCCTGAGGGTGAAAATGGAGAGAGTGGAGTGGGGTTGTATCATTTTACAAAGTGTGGTCAATAACTGAGCTCCTGCCAAAAGTCACATCCTAAATAACCTACCCACACTCGCCCCAGAACACGGCCAAGTCGTTTCATGCGCTTGTGGTTCCACGCCAGTGAGTAGAGACACAGATAAACACAGACACAAAGACTGACTCATTAGTGTCCTGTTGTGCGCTGATAAGGGAGACTGCAGCTCTAATCCTTTTGTGTTCTACTGATTATTAATAGAGGTTGTTTCCTGCCTGGTGCATCTCCACTGAAGTACTGTGACAATTACACACTAATTAATTGTTGATTGACTCAGTCACAGAGCCAGAACTTCCTGCGTTTACTCGTATAAATCAGAAATGGAATGAAATAAAGGAATTGGGTTAATCATGTGTCAAAGAAATCAGCTGAGATGTTTTCTGAAAGGTAAAAAACAGTTTTTAAATAGATTCCTTCTTTCCGTTATTTGTCTGTGTCCAGTTTCGCGTGTTCACGGCGCCATTTCACCGCGTGGAGTTTGCAGACTTCTGGCTGGCTGATCAATTGAATTCTCTGGTGGTTGTTCTGATGGACCTGGAGTATCTCATCTGCTTCTACATCTTTGAGCTACAGTGGAACAACAGTAAAGGCCTGCTGCCAGTTTTTAAGGGTAAGACAATTTAGATCCAAGGTCGCAGTGACTTGACCTCAAACGTTCTGTGCACCTGTGGCTGTTGTTTCCCTCATTTCCTTTTCCACATTGAGTTGAAAATAACAATAATAATAATGATGATAATAACATTTTCCTTTTCTGGCAAATTGTCTCTTGCACCCTCATACATACAGAAACAACTGTATGTAAAGTTCACTCCTACTGTCCCTGGGGTAATTGTTGAGATTAAAAAAGTAGAACATTTTATGGAACATTTATTATTGTAATACATCAAAAATAAAGGAAATGCAAAAATTGCACATACATGTTGATCATAAATACCTTAAGTTTGTCTGATTGCAGGTAATTGTTCATTCTTCTCTCTGTGAAGACACAAATCCTTAAATGTAAATGTGACAACGTTGACAGTGTGCCAGAGAGTTTCCTGTCAGAAAATGCGACATGAACAAGATTTAAATGGCTGACATCAATTCATTAATGTGGAGCTAATTGACTTTAATTATGATGAGCTTTTCCTTGTGGAGGGGAATAATGGGAAAAGAGAACCGGAACACAATATTATTATCATCATTATCATCATTGTTATTATTATTATTATTATTGTTGTTGTTATAATACAATACAACATATTTATATTACATCTTGTACTGTTATTCATTCATTTCAGACCCCAATGACTACGTTTGCCACAGCTATTCTTACGGTCTGCGTGCCATCATCCAGTGCCTGCCTGCCTGGTGCCGCTTCGTCCAATGTCTGCGGCGTTACCGTGACACCAAGAGGGCCTTCCCTCACCTGGTGAATGCTGGGAAATATTCTACCACCTTCTTTGTCGTCACGTTTGCTGCGCTCTACGCCACACACCGAGGTAAGAATATATATATATACATATCTACACTGAGATATGTATATATACATATATACATATACATATATATATATATATATATACATATATATACATATACTGTATATATATATATATATATATATATATATATATATATATATATATATATATATATATATATATATACATATATATATCTACACTGAGATATGTAATTAAGGTGTTTTTTTCAACCAAGGATGACACAGTAACGTTATATCAGTTTTCAGTACAATAACAAACTGGAGGAACATTATCTGTGTCTTGCTCTGTCCCGGCAGTATGTCAACAACAACACAGGCTTATGAAATGTTGTATGTTAATATAACATGTGTGTTCGGAAAGCGGGCGTGACCTTGAGGCCAAATGCTGGAATCTTATTTTCCTTGACATCACCGAGAGCTTTGTAATGGAAATGGTAAAAATCTGTCAAACACAAGTGTGGAAATACAAGGTTGTGCTCGCACACTGTGGCATTCAGTCTGAGGCGGGGGGGAGAGAGGTAGCAAACAGAGAGAAAGAAAGAGAAATGCAAGAAGAGAAGGGAGAAAAGAAAAGGGAGCAAGGTGAAAGGAAAGGAAAGGAGAAAACTGAGGAAAAGAGAGTGCAGATACCATTAAAAGTCAAGTCACTCTCTCTGACAGTGTCTCAATTAGCCTGCAATTATTCAGATTCAGACGCTGTATCACAAAGGAGTTCGTGTTCAAAGACACAGCAGCCAGGCGATAGAAACATCACTCCAGCCTTTGTGTTTCACTTCTCCATCGCAGATATTTCTCCACACATCTCATTTCAAAGCACTTTATTTTCTATCCTCTCATATATGTAAACTCTTTTCCAGATACCAGATCACATAAATGTATTCACCAGCTAAATGTCAGCTGTGAAACTTCATCTTCACAGCTAAATGTTATTTCCCAGCTTGACTTTATTCTTTTCCGATATAAAATTCAAATCAATACACTTGCTTCCGAAACTGACAGCCAGTGATCTGATACTGAATGAATCAGGAAGAGAGACAGACAGACAGACAGACAGACAGACAGACAGATGACTGGACAGACTGGTGCTTTCCTCCACAGCGCAGGAGGAAAAGTTGTCTATTAAATCATATCCTCCTTTCTCCTCTGGTCTGAAGCTCGTAGACCCTTAGACTAATGGCCTGTCTTCATGTGTTATTCTGTGTGAAGCTGTGTTTCATCCTGCATGATAATGGAGGCCGACACCGATCACCGGTTAAGTGTAAGGGGAGGGTGGGAGCAAAGACACACACACACACGCGCACTCACACGCTTCTACACACAGATGCATTCAAAGATTGTAAATGGTTGAGGAAATTGTCTTTTGGGAGATATATGAAGCATTTCCCGCAGAAATTCTTGTTCTGGTAAATCGAAAACCCTCTAATGAATGAATACAGACACTGCTGTCAGAATATCTTGTATTCACATATGAGATTAATACATATGACAACAGGTATGACAAGACCGTCAGCACTGGTACTATACTATACAAGGGTCTGTGTGTACACAGGACACATGATGTCCAGTCTTTTCTCAGCATCTGCCAGAGAAGACATCTGCATTAGTGCCGTGTTCACACCACTGGGTCCAGCTGTTAAAGGTGGCAGGAGTGTCACTCCGTATCTGGCAGGCTTCCCAGTGAGTGCGCACACGTGTCACCTTCATTGCAAACCCCGATCACAGCTCTCACAGCTTCTGTGTGAGCTCACCGCTGAGCCACCTCACACATTCCTGGAACTGCCCACATTTATCTCCGGGAAAGGCAAAATAATCGAACCATAAATTCAGCGGATAAACTGAGTCGAGGCAGTTTTCGGCGATTTCAATTTGCAGCTCTGAATCTGTTGAATTACTGGTCTCTGTGTACTTCCGGTTATATGTATGATGCAGTTTTGGATTTGAGGTGGAGTAATGTCTGAGCCAAATGAGCAGGTTTCTCCCTTCAGAGTGAATTTCACTCCATTGCTGTGAATAACTGATCACTAGTACTCTCATCACATGATGAAAGGTTTGCAAGCAGAGAGGACGATTTCCTGATTTAATAAAAATATCAAAGCCCTGTGGGATATATTATGATTTCTTATAACAACAAACCACAGACTTTACTCAGAAGGATCAATACAGGAACTATTTCTACAGTGGCATGAGATATAATGCCAGTTTTAGATGCAGGGGAGTTAGAAGCCTAATGATGATGACCATGGGATTTTATCTATGGTGAACAGGATATTGCAAAGGAGAGAACAGCGCTGATAGAGAAATGTTGTTTGGAGGGTAAATTACAAAATGTGGGATTAAGTGTGAGGAAAAATGTAGAGATGTGTGTCCAATCAAAGCAACGCTGGATTTAAAGACATCCTTCTGTGAAATCAGCATCAAAAACCCCTGCTACAATAACACAAACGAAAGAGGAACATTGTCCTGCTGGTCGCACTCAGAGGCTGACTGTGGTCGGGAGTGGTGGAAATAAATGGAGCCATGCTGCAGCAGAGGATCAACAATTTCAGAGCTGATAGGGCTCAGAGGGGGAGGTTAAAGTGAGTGGGAACATGAAGAGTAACCCAGAAAACAAGGAGAGGAGAGGAGAGGAGAGGAGAGGAATTTTCTGCCTGGGGCTGAACACATGTCCGTCGGACTCTGCTGGAATAGAGATGAGCTGAAAGCTGACAGCTTTTATAACTTGATTTCATGTACTGACCCCCCCCCCCCCCCCCCCCCAGTCGTTATCAGGAGAGGAATAGCAGCACACACACTGACACGCCCTCAGTCAAACACACACTCATAAACCTGTGGAGACCGAAGTCAAATCTTATTCTCTGCCTGCGTGAACTCTAATTCACCCCTGTTGAGGCCAAACAGACTCCTGCTGTAGCAAATAGGCCGCGTTCCATTTCCCTCAGAAGTCAGACCTGAGAATGATGTCACACCAAGTTCCGGTACAAGTCCTAAGCTTTGTTTAATTCAAGGGGCAGGAGAAGTGGGGTTTGCTCCAGCCAGGTTAGCCAACATCAGCAATAATACTTGACAACCAGGTTCCTATTGGATGATACCATCTATTTTCCTCCTAAGTGGAACATAAATCTGACATCACGTGCTATTCTGTAAGAACTGAAAGTTGGAATTGAGGCCATTAACTACTCGGGAAAATGTGTACTAACATAAATCAAGTGGAAGTTGACAAATTGACCCATTGACTTCCATTCAAATGGAGTTCTTTTTAGCACCACTGGCTCACCCCTAGTGGTTATTTAATATATCCTAAGAATAGACTTGAAGGACAACATCCATTTTATATACGGCACATTCTGCGTTGTTTTTTTTTCCACCTTCGCTTCACTTCACTTTCCCATCTAAAACGTTTCTCCGTTTCCACTGCAACCTGTTGTGGTTGTCTCGCTTCACTAGTGCAGTGTTGCTGCTGTTTCTTATTCTCCTGTGTCAGTCTTGACATAAAACACTGCTATACAGAGGATTACAGATACAGTCGCTTAGAGTTGATTGGCTTAATCAGCTTTGAGTGAAGTCATTTGGCAATAGCCTGAATATAACAGACATTGATTTAAATTGAATAACTCTCTGTAGCTCTAAAGTACAAACTAGTAACTACACATTGTAGGTTAATTTGGAGGAGAAATAATTGTAGTAGTTTAAGGTATAAGGTAAGTGTAAAGCAGCAGAAAATGTACTTAGCTACAGTATCTGAGTAAATAAAAGTAGTTACCGTCCACTACCGCTCTCTGTGGCAGAGAGGTCTCCAGGTGCAGATTATTCTTAATCCCTTTATTGATTGATTTGGTTGCCAACAGATGTGATAGCAGGGACTGATTGTTGTTGTTAACTAGTTTCCATCAGTGGGGCGTGGGTCACTGAAGTGCTCTAACTTTAACAGCCTTTAACCTCTTTGGTTTGTGTGTGTGTGTGTGTGTGTGTGACCACTGTCACTGTTAGCCTCTGCTCAGCGTCTAATCAATGTCCATGTCACAGTGTTTTAACCCCGTAATGGCCCCGTGGTTAACCAGCCTGGTGGGAAAAAAACATCAACCCTCACAGAATCTGAAGGGTTAAATACTATGTCACTTCAGAGCATGGGGCTATACGGGGACATCAGATAGATATTCCCAGTTAAAAGACTCTATTGTCTGGGGCTAAGTTTAATCTACAGCTGGGAAATCTTAGTGTGGCCATAGGGACCACTTCCATCCTATCGCTCAGCTGAAGAAGCACACAGCACAATGGGCGCAGCAGTTAACAGAGCAGCAGCAATAATTCTCTGTTAGAAATGTCCCCGCTCTGCTTTGCTCTGCTCCCCGGCGTCTCGTTGGCTGGCAGCAGGAAGAAGCTGTGGCGATGACAAATGGGAGAGAGGCCAGCCGCTGTCTGGTCTCTGCTGTCTGTGTCTGTCTGAAACACTGTGTTAGGCCAACAGCCCCTGATTTATCATTCCTCGGGAACAAGCAACACGCGGTGAACCTGCGTGGACACACAGGCGCTGCAGAACACTGCTCATGATGCACACTGACGTCACACAGCACATTAACGTAGACTAACGTAGAGCTTGTTAAATAGTCATCAGCTGAGGTTCGGGGTCAGTAAACAGATGTTATTATCTCCATAAACAGATAACATGCACCGAGCAGCATCTCTGTATTGTTTCATGTGTTCGTCTGTTTCATACGATGAGGGGGGGGTGGCTTTGCCCCAGTTATTACTACAACAGTACATAAACTTAAGGTATTCAGCTGTTCGTAAAGCATTTACAGTTACTCAGTCTACACAGTGCAGAGTCTTTGTTTGAGTATTTGAAGTAGTAAACTGCGCCTGACATGTTATCTGCTGCTCTATGTGCTTTGGTAGCAGAAAGACTGAAAGAGTGCACAACAGAATTAGTTAATGAACCAGTTAGTGCAGCTCAAATAAGTCAGTTCATGTTTTAGAAAAGGGACAGGAAAGTTTCAACAGTCACAAAATATTTGTCATTTAAGTAATTTATCAAGAAAAGGCCATTAAATTTCCCTTTTATGGCGCCAATTAGAATCACTCTTTTCAAAGCTTTCCCTCCTAAGCACAACTCCCCCTGCAAGTTCATACAACTCCCCAAAATTTCCCAGCGGTACAAAACTCTCCTAAGCTCTGGTGGCAAATTGGAACAAATTACCTTGTTCTCATCTCACTCACATGAATTCACCATCACATACACACAGGTTCTATTGGCATTATCTCATACAATTGTCTTTTGTTGTAACATGGTACTGTACTGGACACTCATCTCAGTTCCTTTGTTGTAAATACCTCTCCTCCAAATGAAATATTTTAACTGTATAATGCCTAAACTACAACTGTTGCTTTAGTAGAGTCTTTAAAGTTCAGCTGGTCTCTCTTCACTCATTGAATAAGTTACAGCACAGTGTAACATTTGCCCTCAGGACATTCAACTCAACATAGCTACTGTATTCCTGACGAGGGGGCTCCCTCTAGTGGTCAAAGCATTATTGGAAAAGTTGCACATGACCTGACATCAGTTCTGTTTGTGTGCTTTGTTTTCAGAGCAAGGACATACAGATGCCGACACGTTCTTCTACATGCTCATCGTGTTCTCCACCATCAGCTCCCTGTACACACTGATCTGGGATCTGCGTATGGACTGGGGTCTGTTTGACCGTGGAGCGGGAGAAAACACCTTCCTCAGGGAGGAGATCGTTTATCCACACAAGGTAATTAGTCTGATAGATGTGTTATCCCCAACCTTAACCTAACCACAATTCAAATCTTCATCTTACACTTAACCAGTTCTTCAGAAATTAGGTTCTGCTTTATTAGGACCTGGTTTTTAGTCTCCATGAGGATTACTGGTCCTGATAAGGTCAGTGTTGATACCAGAAAAGGTCCTGAAGACATAAATAATATAAGCGTGCGCGCACACACACACACACACCTAACCTTAACCTAACAACAATTGACATTTTAGCTCTAACCTTAACTATGGCCTCAGAAATGAGATCCAGCCTTAGGACCAGACTTGGTCCCATTGAGGACTAATAAAGTCAGTGTTTATATCAGTAAAGATCCTGAAGAGGTAACAGTACAGACATACACAGAGAAAATTAAATGATGAGCATAAACTTAACCTGAACCCCTAATCTCCATCTTAATCCTTTGACCAATTATCAATCCCATGTCCTCTCACAGGCCTACTACTACTGCGCCATCATAGAGGACGTGATCCTGCGTTTTGCCTGGACGATCCAGCTCTCTCTGATCACAACGACCAAGATCCACTCTGTGGGCGACATCGTCGCCACCGTGCTGGCCCCGCTCGAGGTCTTCAGGTGGATTGTTTGCTCACTTTTTATCCCAAACATGTTCTACGGGCCGAGGACTGTGTGTCACCCCGTTAATGGGCCCTTTGTGCAGCAGCCATTTTGACTGATCACAGGTGTCATCAATCAAATGAATGACGGTTGAGTTCCATTTAGCCTCCTCACCTTCAGAGTGCAGCCTGAACACAACGCTTTAACATACATAACAACATACACATTGACTCAAAATGCCTGGTTATAGAAACATTGGTATGTTTTTAGCCTGTTGATCCCGTGTGTTCCCCTCAGGCGTTTTGTGTGGAACTTCTTCCGTCTGGAGAACGAGCACCTGAACAACTGTGGTGAGTTTCGTGCGGTGAGGGACATTTCTGTGGCGCCGCTCAACGCAGACGACCAGACGCTGCTGGAGCAGATGATGGACCAGGACGATGGCATTCGCAACCGCTCTGGTAAAAAGACTTGGAAGAGGTCCCACAGCCTGTCTCTCCGACGCCCCCTACTGTCCTCCTCACAGTAAGGGAAAACACAGACACTGACTTTAGACATCTACACCTGTACATTTCTATTTTAGTTTCAGTCATAGATAATTGTAAATATATTAATGAAATAATAATCCAGGAGATATTGCATTTCTTTTAAAACGATGACAACAAATCATTTATTATTTTTGCAGTATTTTAGAATTAAATTCTGGATTGTAATTTATTTATTACGGACAAATTATTTATATTGTTTGTTCATTTTTTTTTTTTAAACTTAGTATTTATGGTGGCGTGTAAATATGTTAGAGTTGATACATTTGTAAGTTTACTTTAGAAAACTGTTTCTAGATTATATTAATTTGTGAAATATTTTCTTTTTCCAGATTGAAAAAGGACACAAAGGTGCTTATTGAAGACACGGATGATGAGGCCTTCAGCTGAGTCCACAACGTCCACGCGCACACACACGTGCACACACACACACACACACACACATAGACATACTATACTTATATGGACCTCAGTCACTAACATTCAACCTCAACCTTCTCTCCTCTGTAGTTCTTTCTAGGTGTAGTGATCCTGACCCTTAAGTGTAAACCTTTAAATCAGCAAAGACTGTCAGTCTGGATTTACCTCAGCCTTACATGGTCTTTATAAGTATAAGTATAAGTATACACACACTTTACATTACACACACACACGCAGATACACCTGCTGAAGCACAAACACTGTAATACTTGCCACAGTTTAGATGAGAGCTAACACCACAGAGACAGACAGATGGACAGACTTCTGCACTCAGACCACACTGCCCTGAGATTACCCTCTTCTTTTCTAACCGATGTTTTACTATTTGTTGTTTACCTTGCAATATTTCTGTTCCGTTAGATTTACGTACTGTAGGAGAATCTGTACAGACAGGCCGGCTACACACGACTGTTTACACGCCTTTTTCAACTACTCTAGGATCAACAGGGAAACAACCAAGTCAATCAAAGGACTAAATAGGAATCAATAGGAGCCTGAGGAAGGGCTCGACACATCACAGCATATCAAAACAAATCAACTGGTTTCAGCTTGTTGATTCTTTTTATACTCCATCCTTTATTCCCTTCCTTTTTTTTCCTGCTGATTTGTAATAAGTGTACAATCCCAGTCCTTGCAGAAGCACTTGCAGGAAAAGTGCATTTTAATACGCAAAGCATGAGAGCAGTTTTGATTCAAGCATTTCTAGTCTGTGAAGTTGACAATATACTTCATAAATATTAATATTTGATGTGCATTATTACTCTTATTAGTAGTTGTGCAGTACTTCTACATGTGTTGTTTATACTAGTGAGACTAGTTTGAGCATCCACAAGACGATTGTTGATGTTTTTTTTAATAATCTTTGGAATGTTTTTTCTTAGTTGTACATGTGCCAAATGTTTTGATAAGCTTGTTGTCAGACAAACCCTAAAATTAGAGAAAAGATGACATTTATCATGTGGGGTCATCTTTAAGTGCCCTGTTAGCCACAGTCTGTTATATGTGCATTGCTAATCTTTGCATTAACTACCAAAGCTTTGTTTTAATGAATGTGTCTGCAGCCACCTGCCCTAGTGAGTCACATGTAACAAATCAAAGACGTGTCTCCCTGTCTCTCATCAGGCTATTTTAGCAGTCAGCCTCTGTCTTGTGGGAAAAGAAGTAGAATTACTAGTATTTCTCTAGGTGTACGTGAAGTATAGAATGATAAGATTTTGAGTCCTCAGTGTAATGTATATGCCAGAGGGATTAATTGTGCAGATAAATATGATTTGGGGCCGTTTGTATTTATGTAGGCTACTTTTTGTACTATTAAGGTAGATTCAGCCAAATTGAAAACACTGTAGGCTTCATTACAATCTAGACAACTATTTGTTTTGTTATGACAATTAAAAGGTGTGAGCTTAAAAACCCAATCAAATGCCTGAAGAGTGCTACTCGGTTGTAGTCAGATCTGGCAACCCCACATCAGCTCACAGAAGGTTCTTAAACAGTAAATATGTGTAAAGTGTGACATGTCTTACAGCTCTTGTCTGACTTTGGGCTCCTGAGTAAGTGACCTAAAGGCAGGTTTCCATACATTCAACATTATTATCACCAGACACAAGTTTGTGTGACTCTAATTGTAATTGTTTTTTTTTTAACATAATCCCTTTAATCGTAGATAAGAACTAGGAAAATGTGCTGTACATCTGACAAACACTCGCGTTATTCTCAAACCATCAGCTCACATTTTAGGAGAGCTGTATGTGATAAAAATGATAAGTCTGTTGCGGCCTGTGGCTTTTAGAGAACCGCACCAGCCTCACTGCTGGTATGTGTTTCGCCTCATCGTCTTGCTTCAGTCTCTGCTCTGCTGTTCCTCCCTGTGGCGGCATGGAGCAGTCAGTCGTAAGACAAAGCCAAGAAAGCTACAGAAGAGTCCTGTTTCTCCTATGTATGTGTGTGTGTGTTTTTGTTTCAACTGAATCAGCTAAACGACTGTACAGTCTATGTGTGGAAATGTGAAGTGAAAACACAGAAAGCAGAAATGTTGTCGGACTATATTTAGAAGCTGGGTAGCTTCCCTGTCTAATGAAGTACACTGGACACATCCCATAAATGTATACAGATATTAGACACGCACACACACACAGCTCACATTGACTCCATGTCAGAGCGCACAACCCTACTGCAGATAGTTTTGTAAAAAGCTTCTGTTGTCTTGCCTGCATGCTGCTTTTTATTTGACATTGTACATAGATCTTAATTTATTTGACATGATGTGTATATTAGTGGTCATTGTAGCTACTGCCACAATGTTTGATTTCATGCGTTGCCATTTTGTTGCTCCAAGGAAAAGCAGTATTTTGTAGATGAGGAGGAACCCTAATGTTTATCGTTAAAGATTCTGCACTTTCATGTGTAAATCTGTTGAAAGTGTGTTTATATAAAAAGTAGAAAAGCATATCCATAGAAATGGAGAATGTGATTGTCTGTGTCTTGTTGGTGATTCCTTCTTATTTCAAGGCTTCGTCGTTAGGGGGGAGGGGGGAGGGGGAGGGCTATTTCCTGTGTCCAGAAGCTGTAATCCTGTTTGTACATTTGTGAATGTGCATGAAGACATTGTGTACGTTACATCTGTTGTTGTAAACTGCCCCTGCAGACAGAAGCACTTGACATACTGTAGTCAGGAGCAGGAACTGACCCCAGTCCAGGGAGGACCCACAACCAGATACTGTCCAGCTGATCCCACATCAGCCTCTTCTCTCTCATGAGCAGCATTTTTGGGATGCTTCTCTGTGAGAAAACAAATGTTTTTGTGACCAGAGTCTATTCACACATGGTTAGTATTTGGTTACAAAAACAGGGTTATTTTGTAAAGTTCGTGTTCAATGAGATGATGATTGTGATTAGACCCAACACCTCTTCTTCCTCATTGGTGACTTTTTGTTTCTACTGCTTGCTGAAACCCCACTGATGTTAAAGTGTTTGATGTGTGCATCCTCCTGCTCTCCCTCCCTTTCCCACCATCCTTCGATGTTGATTGTACCTTCTCTCTAATCTAGCTGAACGTTAATAGTACCTGTAGTTTGGTAGATGGATGTTCCACTTTAATAAGATACTAAAAAAAGATACCTGAAGAAATATATTGTGGCTTAATGTGATTTCAAGAGACATGAAGAGAGGATAATGTCTTACCGTCTGAACCATCCTCCCCCAGTCCCTTTTACATAGTAGTTTGTACATGTCGAGTGTATAACACTGTTCTATGATGGTTTTCCTGATGTATTTGTATTTCTGTAAACACTTTGGTGATCCTGTCATATCTGGGTTTTATAAACCACGATTATTTTTAAAACTCGGTCTGCCTCTTGACTGTTTTCTATTACGGTTTTAAACTTCCAACTGTTGTCACCTATTCTAACCTTTCTCCAAGCTGCCGAGTTATGATAGATCACGGTACATGAGCGGCTTTGCTGAGAGACTGTCTGAAAACATAGAAGCACACAGATGAACACAAAAGAGTAGACCCAGTTCTCCATCACTGTACCCCTTTGATCGATGGTATTCCTGTGACTTCTTGTGAATTGTCTTCACTAGATTTCTCTTTTACACTTAAAACCTGCTTCATACCAGTTTTAGAAGTAGAGGGAATGAATTCAATTAAAGTTGAGTGAAAACTATTTATGGCATTTTCAGACTATTACATAACTGCAGATTTCCTGCTTTAATTTAATTTAGTTTGTGATCTTAAGACTGCCTCTTTTATTGTTGCTAAATGTACAGTTGAGGCCAAAATTATTAGCCCCCCAGGAATTATGGAACATTTTCCTAAAATTCTTCCCAATGTTTGCAGCATTGATAAAACTTGATATAATCAAACATCACCAGTGCCATTTAGTAGCTTTTGGTACATTTTGGATATAAAATAAATGTTTTGGCTTGCTTTATATCAAACATAGTGAAAAATGGGGTGGTCAAAAATATTAGCCCCCATATGAATTTTTATTTTCAAAACAAACCTAATTAACCAATCAGGTTTCAAACCACACCTGTGCAGTCAATTGGCTTCCTGACAACACCTGAGCATTCAATCAGCATAAAAGGAATCCAAGGAACATGGCACATGTGCACATTGAGAGGGATTACTTTTACTCATCATGCCAAAGACAAAGGAAATCAGTTTTGAGCTCACAAAGAAGATAGTGGAGGCTCAGGAGAAGGGGGATAGGTTATACTGCCATTTCCAAGCATTTCAAAGTGTCTAGAACCGCTGTACGTTGCATCATTGCCAAGTACAAGGAGTCAAATTCAGTAAGAAACAAACCTGGGCATGGTCGTAAGCGAAAGATTTTAAGAACTCTGAAGAGAAAAACTCTGGAAAATCGTCAGAGATGTCAGCAAGAACCCCCAGACATCTGCCAAGATGATTGTTGCTGACCTGGCCTCTTCTGGAGTTGATGTTTCAAGGAACACAGTTGTGAGGGCTCTTCATCGAGCTGGGCTTCACGGCCATCACCCGAGAAGAACCCCTTTACTCAAAGAGCGGCACATCACAGCAAGACTGAAGTTTCCCCATGAACATTTGAAAGGTTAAGATGAGTTTTGGAAGTCTGTGCTTTGGTCTGAGGAGACAAAACTGGAACTGTTTGGGCACATGGATGTGGCGTATGTTTGGCAAAGAAAGGGAGAGACCTTCAACCCAAAGAACACAGTTCCCACAGTTAAACATGGTGGTGGGAGCATCATGCTGTGGGGCTGTTTTGCAGCCTTGGGCACAGAGAGCCTTGTTCGGGTGCATGGCATCATGAAAAAAGAAAATTATGTTGAAATTTTGAGGAATAATATGCAGAAATCTGCTCGTAGTCTATCCATAGGTCGTCACTGGGTCTTCCAACAAGACAATGACCCGAAGCACACATTGAAATTGGTTCAACAGTTCATTAAGGATACCAAAACCAAGGTCCTGGAGTGGCCTGCACAGAGCCCAGACCTCAATCCTATTGAGAATCTGTCTCAGGTGCTCAAGCTGAATGTCCATGCTCGGAAACCACGCAATTTGGACCAGCTGGAACAATTTGCAATGGAAGAATGGGCCAAAATCCCTCAGGAGACCTGTGCCAACCTAGTAAAGAACTACTTTAAGAGGTTGTTTTCAGTTGTGGCTCAGAAAGGGTACTCTATTGACTATTAATGGCCAGGGGGCTAATAATTTTGGACGTCTCATTTTTGCCCTTTTTTGTTTCAATTCAGTGTATCAATAAAATATTCTCATCAAACTTAGTGGACATTTTGTCTTTGTTATTTTGGAAACAAATGCAATACAAACACTTGTTGTTAATGGTAATTTCCAGAGAGAAATAAAGAGTTTTGTCTAATTTCAAGGGGGGCTAATAATTTTGGCCTCAACTGTATGTGCAGTATTTTTGCTGTGCCCTTGAACAGGAGTATAATTATTTATCAGACTCTGAGGCGTGCAGCCTGGTGGTGGATGACAGCATTGTAGTTTCTGGTGAGAATTAATCTGGAAAAAAGTCTGAATTTCTATAAAAGTTTGGGGCTAATAGGATTTTTTTCCCCCCTTCATTCCTGAACAGCGTCTGGCAACAATCTGTTCAACCTGCCAAACAGAATGAATGAATCTGTTCTGAAAAGATTCCTGGCAGAGAGGCTACACCCGCAAGTTACAGGAGAATACAGCAAACTTTTCTGGAAAATTATGTCCATAAACTCAAAATGAAACCCCATTTGATAAGAAAAAGCTTTAGAAACCGTTAATAGTTAATTGCAGCTCTGTAGTTTTCAGCTGTGTCACACTAGCTTTCTCAAGAGACTAAATACAATTTAAATCTAATCCAAATCAACCCATGAATGAGACAACCTAAAAATACATAGGAAGAAAAAAAACATCCGAGCACACTTTCAACTTGATGAATAATAGCCAGTGTCACTGAAAGCTCAGAGAAGCTACAGACTCACTGGGTGTCGTAACTTAAATATGCACAAAATGCAAAGAAAGTAGTGTGAAGTCAAACGCAATCAAGTACTAGTACGGTGTCGATGAAAGGTTTTGGAAATTGTGCATAAAAAATCTCTTAGCTTAAGGTAACATCATGCCCCACATTGTTTTGTTTGATCAATAACCCTGAATCCAAAGATATCTGATTTACACCAACACATCTGAAAAAAACGCCACATCTCCACACTTCAAGAGCCAAAACAAGCAATTAAACAGTCACGTTATGTCCTGAACTATGGTAAGTTTGAAAACAATACTTTCATATGCAGCCATTTGACACACCAACGGTTGCGTTATTAACTCAAATCTTAAGTATCAGTTAAGAGAGTCCAGTTTCTAAAAAACAACAACCTGGGAGTCGACATCTAAGAAGGTCACAACTAGGTTGTTTATTTTATGATAACTGATACAGGATAAATGTTATACATTCTATTTTAACACTGATATTCTGTCTTTATTTTCAATGTCAGTATGCAAAAAAGACAATGCAAAGTAAACATTTGGTGAAATCATGAATATGATACATAAATTGACTGCTTCATCAATATTAAATCAATTAAATTTTAAGGACTCCTTATTACCCCGGTGATAACTTGTTTCGCCACAACACAAAAAAATGAAAAAGATACAAAAAAAAGAAAAACTGCAAACATCAAGAGTTGGCTGACGGCAAACACGGTAAAGAACCACATGATCTTCAGATGTATCCATCAACTCAAGTAGATGCATATATAAAAATACAGGATCCCTGTTGTGTGTGTGTGTGCGCGTGTATACATATATATGTATATATATACACACACACACATACAGTAATGATGCAATTACTAGAGTTGTAGAGCCTGTGCTGGGCATACAAACAGACAAAATGAAGAGCATGATACACATACATACACACGTTTACCATTATCTCTCCATATAAACACACATAAATCAACAAACAGGCAAAAGGCTCTCTGGCTTTAGAAGCTAAAAACTACACTTGACTTAAAAAAGAAAAAGAAAAACAGACATTCACATTTCTGAAACATATTTCATTATTTCATAACCTCTCACCTGATCATCCATCTCTATCCATCAGTCAGAACAACCGTTCTAGTCGTTGTGCGCCACCAGAGAAGCCAGAATGATAAGGATGATGATCCGTTTGTGCTGTCGTGTCCAGCTCATCCCTGTTAATCAGGGTCACACTCACTGATTACGGCACTGTCTGTGTTGGTCCTTTGCTCCACATCATCGTCCCTCTCACTGTGCACCCATTCACAGTCTCTCTGTGTTTTTCCTGCTAGTTTCTTCATTCATGATTGAAAACAAGTGAATGAAATGTTGTAGAGGGAGGTGGAGAAGTGTAACTGCAGCTGTATATGTCTTTGTTTAGTGTATGAATGTCCTTTAAGTCCATGCATTTGCCTGCGTGTGTGTGTGTGTGTGTGTGTGTGTGTTTGTAATGCATGTCCGTCTCCAAGGGGGCACACATCTATGGTGAGGCCGGGGCTTTGCTACCACTGTAATGAACCTGGTATCTGTTGACCATTTGCCCCTTTACCTCAATGGACAGGCAGGCCGTCTTGCAGGGGATCATGTCCTCCTCCTCCTCTCCCATCAGCCAGTTCTGCACTGAGCGTTCAGCCGAGGCTGTAACGTGATTGGCCAGCCAGCCCTGGTGCCACTTGTCAAAGCGGTCGTGCTGGCTTGCTGCCACTCTGTTCTGTGACTGTGGAGAAAGAAAAGATATTCTCAGAGCTATTCAAGGCTGAACAGGATTTACAGATTGCAACACCCATACACACCAAGAAGCAGTTTAATACATTTTTCAAAACGTAGATTAATACAAAATAAATGAATGCAGACTTCCACTACCTTTCTGGCCTTGACCAGTGCTCCTCTGCGGTACATGTAATCCTCAGAGTTCATGACAAACACCATCTTGTGAGTGTTGAGTTTGAAGCGACAGTCCAAACTCCCAGCGTTTTCCACACCCAGTTTGCGGTGCCACTCTCTCCTGCAGCGCATCGCCTCCACCTGGCGCACCTGCCAGCGACGGAAACGCCGCAGGTTCCTACAAATAGATACATGAGTTATCAGATCATCAAAAAAAAAGTTCTGTTCAATTATTTTAATTCCCTGTTCATCTGACAACACTGAAGTGAAATAAAGTGCTTTTCCACCAAGTGGTACAGGTCACTTCTGGGCAATAACCGAAATGAAATGGGGAGAAAGACCAAACATTATTTCATGAGAGAATTCAAGGTTGTTTGTGTTTCTTTTTTAAAAATAATACCAGCGTCATTGATGGGCTACACTGTGTCACGTATGATGTCATGTTTTTTAACCTAAGCCAAAGCAGGGTTTACCTTTCCAAACCATACTGTGGCGAGCTGAACTATACTTGCGTGACAACAGGGGATTCACTTTACACCACATGCACTTATAAGCATATTTATAACTAACAAGTGTGAACCGATATACAAACTGATGGATTATATTCAAATTGGTCTTCAAATGGTTATAAATATGTTGATTTAACCACATGGGTCATCATTTAAGATCTTGTCATCAACTGATGTGCTGTCAAATTCACATCCTGTAGACATATAGAAGAAAATTAAATCGTAAAAAGTTCCAGCAAACTTTCACTGAGCTTTGTTGAAAATTCAATGACCAGAATTACTTTTTAATTAGAAGTATTTAAAGAAGAAAAACATTTTCAAACGAGAGAATTGGCCTAATACGTGCAGGAGGGTTTTATGTACAACTCAAAATGAAAAATATGTTTGCTCTGATCTACACATCCATCGACATACACATCATTAATGTAAAGCTGTCATACCTGGGCAGAAACACTGGTTTGAAGAAGTAGCCTTCTGCTTGTGAACACAGGCTGGACTCTGTTCCTACAAATTGCTCCATGTAACTCGACAGGCACTGAGGGAGCAAAGTTCCAAAGATGTATACGTTTAGTTTAGTCATTTATGATTATTCATTTCAAGCTGGCAGTCAGAAAAAAAAAAAAGTATTTACAGTTTGTAAACATGTTTACCTGTACATCTAACGGGTCATCAGCCTGGGCCTCCTCGGTGTCCAGCAGCTCAACAGCCATTGTCACATGACCTTTGTTTTGGGCAAACATTACCTGACGATACAAAACCAAAAAAAAATAAGGAACTCAACTACACTACAAACAACGTACTGCACCTTAAAAGCACAACTGCAGCGTCGTGACATTTGACTCACAAGTCAGTAAAGAAACCTGTTCATCTGGCTGTATATAGCCCATTTTCACTTTCATGTCACACATTACTTACTGGTAAGTGTTGTAGTCAAGACCACCTAAACCGAGACCAAGTCGAGACCAAGACCACAGTGTATCGAGACAAAGACAAGACCAAGACTTTGAGGGGTCGAGACTGAGACAAGACCATGACTTTGAGGGGTCGAGACCGAGACAAGACCACAACTTTGAGGGGTCGAGACCGAGACAAGACCAAGACCGAGGCAGTAAAAGTTGGACGTGGTCCCAGCCGTTTCCGTTAGAATGTACATGTTGCGCTGTGTTTTCTTTTGGAGGTATTTATGTACAAAAAGTCTTTGTGGTTCAGGTAACCAAATTTTATTATAGATGAGTTAGCTGACCTCTTCTCACGGCCTCTTCTCCTGTCAGTCACATGCACTTTTGTGGGGGGCATGTGAAAGGGGGCGGGAGGGGTGACAGCCGTTAACGGTGACAAAAATTTCAAATGATAAATGAGTTAAGACCAAGTAAAAATGCAGTCGATTCCGAGACGAGACCGAGACCTTCAGAAAGTGGTCTCGAGACCGATCTCGAGTACTAAAACACTACTGATCAGAACTTAAGTAAAGCAGCATTGATAATCTTCAAAAATTGGAACGTGAATGAGTTCTAAAATGAAAAGGTAAAGCAGCTCCCATTTCCTAAAACCCAAGATTGTTATGAAACTCTGTAACAGTTATTAGTCTTGTGCTTTGCTTTTAGGGAAACATTAAATATGACGAGAAATGCTCCCATCCTCCAACTGACCTCTAACTGTGTACGCCCTGTACTGTATATGTACTGCAGAGTAAATGGTGGATCATAGCCAAGGATATTCTTCAAACAACAGCAAAATGTCAGGGCCAAATATAAAATTTAGTTCTACATTCACCAGGACTTTACGCTCACCTTGAAGCAATTCTCCTCGGACATGACTCGCTCAGATTTCCACTGGTAGCTCGTCTCCCAAGCAGCTCTGACGCACTGTGAGGAAAGGTTCCCTCCTGCTGCCCCCCGCTTCCTCTCAGCAAGGTAAAGATCAACCACCTGCAGACAAACCTCGTCGCTCACCAGGTGCTGCAGCTGAAGGATACAAAGTAGGACGGTGAGAAACAGCAGCAGAAGAGAAACGTCGTAGAGGACCACCTTGGAAAAAAAGGTCAAATCTTACTTACCTGCCGAATTATGTTGTGGATGACCTTGTCAATGGTGAAGCCGATGTAGGCATGGATGGTGAACATCTCTCTCAGTGTGTCTTCATATTGTGTGGAGTCCAAATTACCATCCAGCAGACTGCGCACCATGTCCAGGAAGGCTGGGTAATACTCTTCCAACTCCACCTCACCTGTGGAAGAAAATTAATGTCAAAGTTTAATGGAGCTATGGAAAGAGCAGAGTCAGTGTGGATCTGTTGTCACAGCTTGGACACATTCCGTAGCATAAAATAAAGTACTGAAATCCATATTAAATAAAGAAAAGAGGACGACTCAATAATTAAAGCCGCTGTCTGATATTTGCAGGAGAGAACAAACATTTTGAGGTTCCAGGTTCCAAAGTGTGAGTTCCTTTGCCACATCTAAACATATAATACTAATAACAGTATGATCCCAAAAGGTTTCACAGACAAACAATGTTTTATCTGGAGCAAACTGTTTATAATAACTGATATAAAATCAATCACGCTCATTCAGCATGTTCATTTTTAAAATGCCTTGAATGATCTTGATTTACAATGTGGCTCAGCACATGAGTGTGCAGTTTCAAATGCTGATAAGGCAACCATGATTCCAGGCATAATTTGGAAGAGCTGACACTGGAAAACAGTTCTGAACCAGTGATTATTAATAAAAAAAAACTAATTCAAGCTTTTAGTCTAGAGCCTAGACAAAAAGCTAAAATAAATATAATATTTCTCCTGTTTAGTCAGATAAGACAGAACTCAAATTAAACACCAACAACCTGCTATTATATAATTTCCATAACAGACAGCGGTTGAACTTACTGGGCTGTTTGAGGCGAAGCTCCATAGCGAGGTCACATGCTTTTTCCCTCCGTCCCTCTGCCATCAGCAGCCTCTCTCTGCTCTGTTCAGCTCGGTGATCCAGCAGTTGCCGCTCAGCTTGTCGGTAAACCCGCAGCAGCCGTGAACACAGAGTCTGGTGCAGCCGCAAGAAGAAATACCAGTTGTTGTTGACGAAAAAAAGGTTGTAGATACCGTCCAGCTCCTTCTGGTGCTCTGCTTCTGGGTCACGCAAGTCCACTTTCTCACCTACTGCACCTGAACCCATCTCAATAGGAGCAGATCCTGGGGTGGATGCGGCAGTCCCTGCTGGCTGACTCATGCTACAAGAGCTAGTGGAGGTTTCTGTTTCTGCAGTTTGGGATGGGCTGCAGCGCCTTCGCCTGGACTCGCCATTGAGCTGCTGCTGGGGATGGGTCAGGGTCTGAGTCTGATCGGGCTGGGTTTGTGCCTGACTACCTGTGGCTGCCACTGCTGTTGTTGCTGCTGCTGTTGCTGCTGGGATGTTACTAGAACTTCCATTTCCTCCTGCTGCAGCAGTCAATGCTCTACCTCTCTCTGCCCTGTCTCTGTCTGCCCTGTCTCTGTCTGCTCTGTCCCTGTCTGCTCTGTCCCTGTCTGCTCTGTCCCTGTCTCTGTCTGCTCTGTCTCTGTCTGCTCTGTCTCTGTCTGCCCTGTCTCTGTCTGCCCTGTCTCTGTCTGCCCTGTCTCTGTCTGCCCTGTCTCCTGCCTCCTCAGGCTCAGCCTCCTCATCCGTCCATTCTTCAGTATCACTCAGCTCGCCACGGCGGGAGAAGAACAGGTCGGGGACAAAGTGCTGGATGATGCGCTTGATGTGGTCCTTGTCATCTTTGTGGATGGTAGGCTGACGTTTAACATGATAGATGATAAGTGAGGCAGCGTCCTCCAGGATCTGTTTGTCCTCGTATGTAAAAACCATGTGAGGCTCACTGGCAGGGGCTGAACCAGAACCATTACGTCCCTGCTGGCCAACTCCACTTTCCTCTGTGCTCTGCTCCTGACGCTGAAAAACACACAAATGTATTTTTAATGAAGGAAGTTCAGAAGGACTTTGTTAGACTACTGTTTGAAAATGTCAGGGTTTCACAACCACTAAACATTTCCATCATACTCCTCCTACATATGAGCTTTTTTATGACATATTGAAGACAAAAAGTACAGGAATCACCAATGGTCTTGTGCAATGTAGAGTATTAGCATTATTCCATTCTTCTTTCTTAAACCACAATTTTATCGATGTATTACATAATCATGTTTATTTTATGTAAAACATAATACTACACTGCTACTGTTACAGCAATATCTCAATATCATGAAACTTATGATATTTTCACTGAAGGTTATCATAACATCAGAATATCATACCAGCTAATGGCTATCAACAGCTTTGTGGCAAATCAGATCAGGTATCATCAGTTAAACTGCAGATAAAACAAACTTCAGATTCCAATGGATTCTTGTGATTAGACCTTGAGTCAACATTGTTATGTTAACTGATTTGTCATGTCAGCTGAGCTCAACTTTAAAAGAGAACGAATAAGGGAAGAGATTAATTTAATAAATAATGGGTATTGTCTTGATTATCACACATCCCTGGCCACCTGAAATTAATTTCTTAAAAGTTGGGCTTTTTTTTGTTCAGTTCTGGGTCTGAACGCTTTCTCTGAATATGTGAATGAGCTGTTTTTTGGATTGTTAACAATTAATGACACAAATCATTTTCTCAAGAGTTGCACTACAGGCAACCCATATTATCACTTCATGTTGTAAAGGCTCAGGTGCTAAGCCTGCAGATACAAAGACAGGTCTTACCTCATCATAGACACTCTCTATCTCATTAAGAAGACTCTTAGACCGCAGAGCTTTCATGTCATTCTGTTTGAAGTTGACTCCTTGGTGATCAAGGGACTTCAGGTAGGCCTTCTCGTACTGCTCCCTCCATATCTTATTGAAACCTTGCTGTGCATCTCTCCATTCCTCTTCCTTGGCTTTCAACCTGTTGATAATAACACAATGTTTTATATAGATACATCACAGGCACAGCCATGTTCATGGATTTGTCATATAAATATGTATGGAACTACACTTGCTTGGCAGTTTTATTTTGCATGAATTACAGTGTCACAGTGAAAGTAAACTTGAGTATTACAGAATTCATTCATAGTAGAACAGCCCATTATCTCAAATCGTATTTCCTTGTACCTACTTTAAATGAGCAGACCATTTTTTTCACAGGCTTTGACTGGTATATAATTCTGATCTAATTCTGTGGAAAACAGTGTATCCTGACCTCTTGAGAACCACTGGCACAGCTGTGGCAGGACTCCGCTTCAGGCCCTCGATGATCTCGGGGGCTTTGTCGCCATAAATTCGATACACAGCACGGCGCTGGATGACCTCAGATGTGCCCCCCAGGCAGTCATCTAATCGGAATCGCTCTTGGTCCTCTGGTGAAAGACGCGACAGCTTCTTCTGGACACTCTCTAGCACTCTGATAGTGGCCAGGTTTGTCTCCAGAACCACATCCAACTACAAGTGGAGAGTTAAAGACAAATCATAAAGACAGGATGTGTCATATGTGCCATGACCTCTTTGAAAAGAGCAGGGTGAGAAAAGATAAAAAATGTGTAGTTTGTGGCATTCTCATAATTGAATTTGCTTTACAAGAAACAAACAGAATCGTTATGATGCATGTACCTCAAATCTTTCATCCTCACAGCGATGCAGCTGCTCCTCATATGGAGTCTTCTTCGAGCTGACGAAGGTGGAGTCCTCTGACCAGGAGGGGAATGACACCCAGGTGTCATTCAACACCTACATACATACAGACAGACAAACAGAAATCCCATTGATTTACTACTGGAATACATCTACGGTTAATGCTTCACTTCCTCAGTCACATTCCTGAGTGTAGCCTTTGGCCAGAAGAAGGTGTGGTCAAGTGGTTACTGACTCTCCTTGATCATTTTTGATGAGAAAGGGTATTGAAACAAATATTGAACAATGAAAGGGTTGCTTTGAGCTTTTGACTTGTGGTAGTTGTATGGGGAAAGTTTTTAATGTTTTGTTTGTATTACTGACATATTGATAATCATAAGTGAGCAAAAACACAAGCACGAAGACGACATGAAACTGGAGGAGGCGATAAAATACGAGATAAGCAGCATTGCACAAACCAAGTTATTGATGTTGAAAAGATGGATGTAAAAACTGTATGTACTTCAGTGGGAACTACTGATCTAGTGATAATGTTTTTAGTAAAAATGTAAGTGGGTGTACCTCCTTGCATAGGGTGGTGCGTCCACTGCATTTAGGTTGCTGGTAGGTCTTGGGGAGTGCTCTGTAGCTGGATCCCAGGCGCTTGCAGGAGGCATAATCCACCTCCCTGCCTCCTCCCCCCTCCATGTAGCGATCCGACAGCCCTGACACAACATGAGAGAGCTCTTTGTCCCCCAGAAATGACTTGAACTGTGTGTACAGTTCGGGAAATTTCCTAGATGGATATGCAATCATAAATGACAGACAAATCAGAAGAAGCAGCTGACAAAATCATTGTACAAGTCAAAATGTGATTTAGTTATAAATGTATGCAGTATCTTTTGACAGCAGTCTTTGTATCAGTTCTATGTGGATGCAAATTCAGAAACTCTTAAATGTACCTGAAAGTGTTTTCCAAAAAAAATCTTAAATATGCAGTAATACCATAAAGTCTCCCAAACAAGAACAGACGCTATTAACTTTTCTAATTTTACCAACTAATTTCACACATGTATCTTTCCATCCACTCACCCCAGGAAAGGAGTAACAAGCTGTAGCAGTTCTGCTCCAGAAACTACTTCCTGGTTAAACAAGGCGATGCAGCGCAGGAAGTTCTCATACACTTCCTGACTTTTAAACAGGCGACGAACCTGAATGATGGGTGGGTTGACAAAGAAATTAGATTTATCACGTAAGACCTGACAAAATAGATTTAGAGAGTAATATAGGGGGGGGTGCAGAATCAGTGGGTCAAAGGAAAAGTACGAACTTGTAAAAAGGGAAATCTAATATTACAACAATAAAGGAAAATAATGCCTCACCTTATCAAAGAAGGAGAATTCTCTTAAAACTCCATGTTTGCCAACTGAAGCAAAGGACTGATCTTTGGTACAGGAATACTTCATTTTTTTCTACATACAAATGAAAGCAAAACTTAATAGGACCACATTTAAACATGTTTATTGTAGTTGGGATGAAGCAAAAGGAACTGAGTGAAGAACAGAACCTTGAGATCATTGGCATGTTTTTGTATATTAGCACTATGACCATGGCACGTAGAATTTACCTTTAGCAGTGGGGAAATGTGCTGCAGTAAGATGGGTCTGGGCCTCTTTTTGTTCTGTTTAGATATTGTGTCTTCTTCCTCTGGCCTCTTTAGCTGATCCTTTCCCCCTGTCAGCGAGCTCCCTGTGAACTACAAGACAAGGAGCGCACAACAAAGTTCAGGAAAATGTTATTATATTATACCATTATACCATTATGCAAAAAACTATTATTAATTAATTGTTTCCCAAATCACCATTTGATATATGAAATGTCAGAAAACAAGACCAAGTTTCAGCAGTTCAAATGCTAAATGTCTTAAATTTACGTTCAAAGAATTGCAAACATCCAGATAGGAGTAGCAAACAGCTTATACACTTAGGCTCCCTTTACACCTAGCATTAAAATGCATTTTTTGTGATCAGATTGCAATGGGACAAATGACCACTTGTAAGTACAGGTGTAAATACATCGACCATGATCGGATAGCATGTATGGAACTACATTTGTTTGGCAGTTTTATTTTGCATGAATTACAGTGTCACAGTGAAAGGAAACTTTCACCGAGTATTACAGAATTCATTTATAGCAGAGCGGCCCGTCATCTCAAATTGTATTTCCTTGAACCTAGTTTAACTGAAGATGCTCATAATGTCAGGTGTAAAGACATGTGGTGATGCTCTATCCCATGCCTATCTGATCACAGAAAACTATGTGAAAAGGTGTGAAAAGGTGTAAAGGCCTTAATGTTTCAAACTGCCTTATCAAATAATCATTAGAATCACATTGTGGCCAATTAGTTTTTGTCAAATTGCAAATCAAATCATTTCTGTTCTAAATGCTACTGGTCTGTGATGATTTATTCATTGAATTTAAGGTACCCCTCCTAAATAAATAATGGTTTTGCACTGTACTATTAAGTACAAACCTTGTCAGCATAACACTTCTGATCAGTAGCACAAATAGAAAATGGCAATAGCTTGAATTGCTTAAAAATAAAAACATTTTTGTAAAAAAAACAAAAAAAATTCCTGTTTTAGTAACAAGACAGAGAGAGGGCAACCTCTCAGTCTTGTTGTCTATTTTTTTTTGGCAGTTTGGAAAGTGGAACATTAACTGTCTCCATCTCTTGACCTACCAGTGATCTCTTGGCATCAGGCAGGAATTGTCCAAACTCAGCGAGCAGATCTTCCTGTCCCTTAAAGAGGCTGGCAACTTTAGAAAAAACCTCATCTTCTGTCATCCCACTGCTGCCCCGGCTGCCTCGACTCTCCTTAACCTCCAACTGCTCTTTCTGAGGGGTAGTGGCGACAAAAAAAGACTTTAAAAAAAAACAAGTCAAAATACATTCCCTGTCCTTCAAGAGTGGTCTCCTGTGGAAAATTGTCATTAGACAGTAATGCTTTAAGTATGAACTCTGTGAATTTTATTCTAAATCGAAACAAGAATTCACTCTATTTTGGTGAAATGCTACAATAACAATTTGTGACAACCTACTCAGTATCTGATACATTTCATATATTATACCTAAAAACCATCACCATATTTTCACTCTGCAGTACCTGATATGTATGAAGAATCTCTAGAAAGGCTCTGTAGATCTCTGGGTGATCCAGAAAGCGATTTTTGATTTTGTTTACATAGCTGATGGCACTGTCAAACTCTACTGGGCTCGTCTCAGAAGCAGGTGGGGATACTGATGAGGAGGTGGTGGCGTGATTCTGACTCTCTCTGCTCATCAGTGGAAGAGAAAGTCTGCTGGGAGGCTCTGGAGGTCCTGCTGAGGTTGGGGAAGGTAGGGACTCTGATGAAGCAGCCTTGACTTCATTAGTGCGGGCAGGTCCAGCATCAACGGGTGTGGCAGAGGCACTACTTGAGGTTGCAGGCACTGCAGAGGTGGTAAGACTCTTCCCCTGCTGGCCTGGAGATACCTGCATCAATGAAAGACAGTAGGAAGATGTTGAACTACATGATTAGAAGAGCACCAAAGATTTAAAGAAGAAACACAGCTAGTAAATACAGACATAAATGAAAAAGACAAGCAATGTACACGTACAAAATACATGAATACAACTAGCTTTGGGAGTTGTGTCCTAAACCGTGCCCTTGTTCCCCTTTTCATCATCATGCCATGAATAAGACTCACATTTCTCATCTACAACAACTTGTATATTAAGCTGACTCTAAAGGAATTAAAACTACATATCTCCTTCACCAGCAGACCTTTTTTTAGTAAAATGAAGCACATTGCATTTCAGCTCTTCATAACTTATAACTTACAGATATTTTATAAAACCAAACAAAAACGGCCAAAAATACATAAAGTGAACATGACAGTAATGAGAGTGAATGTTTCCCTAAAAGTTCAGACTATGAAGCTTCACAATTGTCTTGTGATTTGTTTTTCATTCAGACCATATAAATATGATATGCATCTTCAGCAACATTAGTAAAAATGTGTTTGCCCAAGAAGCTGTTTTCAATTGCCATAATATCCCAAAAAAAACTAAAAAACATTACAAAAAGCCTAGGATGTGAATAATTTATTACTGAAAGATACACCCAAAACCATATTCTGTGACAGAATTCTAAATTCAACACATGAAATCACAACGGTTTGGATTTAACCCACCTGCAGTGCTCATTAGTCATGTCACTCTCTTTCAAATTGATTTGTAGCAGTTAGTTGGTTGCTAATGCTTGAAATAAAACCAAGGATTTGTATTGTGTGTGAAACTGACAGAAACAAAATTAGCTTATGCATTTTCCCTCACTTATTGTCAAACAAAACTCACTTTGTTTAATGCATAAACAAAAATGTCAGGGGCAAATTGCATCAGTTTTAAATAGCAGGGCCTCAAATATTTCATCAAACATTTAATTGTAATCAGTTGTGGTATCAGATTGTAGAAAAAAGTATATATAAATCAAACTGTCTAACCCTGATTATCGATATGATTTATGATTATAATTAATGTCCAAAAGTAGAATTATCAACATTTAGTTTACTGGGCGCTTTGCACTATCTTAAAATACCGACAAAGGGAATCCATTGAACAGTGCCCGTGTTCTTAAATTGTTACTGCAACCATAACTCCTGCATTTTATTCGTCTTGTTTACTTGCATGTTTATATTCCCAAGTTTGTTTTGTAACTGTTAACTCCCTGTTTTTTATTAACTATGATGTATGCAGCAAAAGAAAATTGTATTCTGAAGCAGAATACTCAACTCTAGTTTACCTGTTTCCACTTAAGATATAAAGTTAAATAAGAAACATTCTGGGGCCACACGGTGGTGTAGTGGTTAGCACTCTCGCCTTGCAGCGAGAAGACCCGGGTTCGAGCCCCGGTTGGAACAAGGGCCTTTCTGCATGGAGTTTGCATGTTCTCCCCGTGTGTGCGTGGGTTCTCTCCGGGTACTCCGGCTTCCTCCCACAGTCCAAAAACATGCAATGTGGGGATAGGTAAATTGGACACTCCAAATTGACCATAGGAGTGAGTGTGAGAGTGAATGGTTGTTTGTCTCTATCTGTGTGTGGCCCTGCGATGGACTGGCGAACTGTCCAGGGTGTACCCCGCCTATCGCCCGATGTAGCTGAGATTGGCACAGCACCCCCCGCGACCCTCTGGTAGAGGATAAAGCGGTAGATGATGACTGACTGACTGAAGAAACATTCTGTTGACTTTTGTGCAGACAATAAGTTTGTAGTAAGGGACCTGCTAAAAGTCATATCAGTTGAAATATTAATGAAACACTAGTTTTGAATGAATGAATGATTCTACTTCAGAGGAGAGGAGAATATCTCACCTGTGTAGAGAACGGTGATTGGAGAAAAGCCATCCCATTCTTGGGGACCTCTATCCGATACCCTGGTGGGAGGAAGGCATTGAAGCCCAACACTAAGTCTGGGTGTCCATAGAAGAGTTGAGACACACGGTTTATCACCCCTGGTGTGTCGATGCTATTGAGGAGAAGAGAGAAATAGACATTTTAGAAATAAAGTGATCAAAAAAAAGCCACTTACTTCCTCATGTGCTGCACAATGACAATGGCCTCTCAATCAAAAAAGCACAACTGAATTACTAGCTATAAATTCCATGTTTCAAAACAATACAAGTCAAGGCATAATTCACTCCACCATGTAGGGCGTGTTGTTTTACAACATGTGCCTATCCGTTTGTCTGACTTTGAGCAGGATAACGCAAGAAGGATGGATTTGAAAGAACTTTTGTATGCAAGTTATGGCCCAAGGAAAATATGATTGGATTTTGGGGATGATAAGGAAACAGATCCAGACTTTTTAAAGGCAAATTATAACCTTGTGAACTGGAGTGACTATTTTATTATTTTATTATTATTTTTTGAGGAGGTTTGTGCTTGCAGGGGCGTTTCTTCAGTTTAAGAAGAAATGTATGCAATTCCTTACTTGTTGATAAAAGCTCTAAATGTGCAGTTAATCCATGGGTAATGATGTTTTGCAAAGTAATCAAATTGCACACACAAGCTCCACCATCTCAAGGGCCATCTCATTAAAAATGTATAACTAAAAGTGAATAACTTCTGGTACTCTTGGGATTGATGAAGGGTAGGTAGAAGCATCCGTTTCTACACATATCTGCACTATATGTGTATGCTCTTTGTTTGCATAAATACCTCTGTGACTTGAATTCTTTCATGATGTCAAGAAACTTGTTGTATATGCCAGGATCATTTGCAAACCGAATCTTAACTTGGTCCAAATATGACAATGCATCTTCAACCTAAAAACAGAGAGGGGGGGAGAGACAAAACAATCAGATCAATAGTATCATCTTAGGTTGTGCTGCTGAAAAGGGATCTCACACAGTTAACATGTTTAATAGGATGATTGTTTGTCTCCACATCAAATAAGACGCTGCACCTCACTAATACAGTACATACTACAGGCAAACAGTATAATCATACAAAGGGTGCTATTATATAAAGCGAAACAGAACATTTTTGCATGTGCAGGTGTATAAATGACAGTGTTTGTTTGTCTGTCGTTAACAACAGATGGGTAATAATTTAAAAAAATATACACTCATCAATCACTACTTTAGGTACACATGTTCAACTACTTAACACAAATATGTCAATGGCTAATCACATAGCAGCATCTTGATGTATTCCAGCATGTGGACATGGTCAACACAACTTGCTGAAGTTCAAACTGAACATCAGAATGGGGAAGAAAGGTGTTTCGGGAGGTTTTGAACAGTTGTTGGTGCAAGGCAGACGGAGTGTTTCAGAAACTGCTGATCTATTGGGATTTTCCACACACAACCATCGCTAGGATTTACAAAGAGTGGTCTGAAAAAGTTAAAATATCCAATGAGCAGCAGTTCTAATGTCCCTAGTTGATGCCAGAGGTCAGAGAAGAGTGGTTGTTCAAAAATGACAGAGAGGCTAGAGTAACCAATCATTTAAACTGAGGTATATAAGGGACCATGTCTGAATGCAAAACAAAGTGAACCTTGAAGCTGATGGGCTACAGCAACAGAGGACTTACTTTTTTTTTTTTAAGTATTAGCAAGTTACTTTGAAGGGTTCCCCTACATGAGTAAAATGTATAGGAGTTTGACATTTTCTATCAATTAGCAAGTTTTAAAACTACAATCAATCGGGTTTCTTCAACTTTCACTCTGGAGCAAAAATATCATATTCATTTGATATTTATCATAACTATAATCGATGTCGACTGATCCGAAACATGTTTTTTTTTAACACGAGGACATTTTGGGCATATCGTCCAGCCCTATTGTCAACCGAAGTGCTTCATCAACAATTGGACGAGTTAGCCGCACAAGCCGTACAAGCTGTGCAACTATCACTATATAAATAAATAAATCAAACGGGCGTCAAGCAGCATTTTGTTCGCTCGAGCATGTTTTTGCTTTTTCATCACAACAATCCGAGCTCGACTCAGGCTGCGATAAAAAGACGTGTTCACACACAAAGCATTCGCAGAAATAATCCACATCTAGAGAGGGCTGTAGCTAACATTAGCCCACAGCCAGCCCACTGACGATAATAACTCCACTACAACACTTGGAGCACCTACAACCACGTACACGTTTATTGAAAACGTTTTAGTCGCAGCTGGTTTCTCAACGACTATATATGGTGTTGGCAGAAATAGTATGACCGCGTTGAAACGCTTGCGATAACAAAGAAAATGTGTAATGAAGCTGCTAATGAAGTGAAGTAGCCGTGGGGTTCTTGGCTAGCCTGACTGGCTGACGTCCCCCACTTTGTTCAGGGTGGCTGAAAAAAAGACGAACAAGGAGGAACTTCCCACAACCAAGGTTTGAGTTAACGTTTGCTCGTGTTTGAGAGTGTTATTGACATCGCGAATGAGAAATTGCACCGCTCCACGTCACTTCACACAATCATTCATGAAAAATAGCTTCTGTGTTTAACCTTAAATGTCAGTGTTCGCCTCTTTAGCGATGAATTACTTTTAACAGGCCAGCCAGCTAATAACGTTAGCCAGCCGTTGCTTTCTCACTACTCTACGTTAGAGGAGAAAGAGGAAAGAGGCTCAAATCCAGTGCAATGATCCGACAAAAACAAAATGGTTGTGACTCTGAGGGACTTTTTCCCTCCTCTCTTGTCGTGTCGGTTGTCTTCTTACCTTCAGCTTCTGGAAGTGCTGCTGCTGCACTTGCTTTTGTGTTATAACGTAAGGCTTGTCTTGAATTTGGTTGATTTGCTTCGCGGTGCTGTGCGCCTGAATCTTCGCCATTATCCCGGCGGCAGGAGGCTCGAGAGCCGCGAACACAACTTGAGAGGGAAGCTTCGCTGTTACCTCCAGTTAGTTGTAGTTAGCTAGCCGACAAACCTTCCTCCTCTGGGTCGGGAAAAGCCAGCCAGCCAGCCTGCCCGCCTGCCTGCCTGCCCAGCGAGCAGCCCTACTTCGCCTGGCTGACTGGACAGTAGTGTTGGCTCAGTCAGCGCAGAGGAGGACGGAGTGAAGGCTGCTGACAGAGCCGCGCTGCTACTCGCTTTGACTTTGATTCCACATCGATAGCGAATTAAACAAGCACAGGCGAGAAGTGTCGGGAAATAATCTAAAGGGGACAATGGTTGCCGTTTGTCGTTTTTAAAATAACTATCGCCTGTCTCTTTAAATTCGGCGGCAGCGGTCTGTCTCGGCGTCCGGAAGCCAGAGTAGAGGAGTGAAAAATTGAAGAAGAGAAAAAAAAACGTGAAAAATTGAAGTGCGCAGCCGCAATGATGGGAGGAGCTGAGTTCACAAGAATCAGATTGCTCCACTCCCCCTTCACTGCTACAAAGGAACAACGTTCCTCCATGCAAAGCGACAGCTAACACACACTCACCGGCCACTTTATTAGGTACGCAGGATACCTAATAAAGTTCAACAGTGGCACTCGGCGTGGTCTACTGTTGCCGGAGCTCATCTGCTTCAATGTTTGAAATGTGTGTTCATAGATGATCTTTTGCACACATTTTTGTAACGAGTGTGTATTGAGTTATTGTAGCCTTATTTATCACTGTAGACGCGTATGGCCAGCGCCACTCACTGGGTATTTTCTCTATGAACTCTAGAGACAGGCCCAGCACGATAAGGGGTCACCACAGTTCTGACACCAGGAGAAGTGTCCAAGGCTTTAAAACGTCCAGTGTGTAACATTTAAGAGAGTGTTTTGGCAGACATTCAATTGTGTTTGTATAAGTGTTTAATTGCTGTAAAATTAAATATATATATTAACGTTTATAGCCCTAGAATATGCACTTTGTGTTTTAGGCAAGGGTCTTGCTTTATGAAGGGCCACCATCTTGTATCCTTCTATTTCTACAGCAGCTAGAATGGACCAACCAGCCACAGTGTGGATTCCGGGTTTTGTGAAGAAGAAGCCTACCATAAACAATAGAAGAAAAAAAGGCATTTTTTCTGGTATGCAAAGGCTACCTTAGTTCCCTGAGGGCTGGGTTATACTATCCATGTGATTTCTTCGCATATTCAAACCTGGAGGAGTGCTCACGGTTGTCCACATAGAGACCACCTCAAGCTTTCCTCCAGTTTGATTCTGCGCAGACTACGTGCCGACAGCACATGCTCCCTGCAGCACAACACTTTATACTCCAGTCTGGGCCACGCTATTGTTTTCAGTCAAAAGAGACAACAAAGAAAACAGTAACCATGGAAACTTACTTGGAGTTGTAGAGGGAAGTCCACTGGTACCCACACACGTCCAACTCCACACTCAAAGATTGCAAGGACACATAAAGACAGACTCAATACATTAGCATATCAAAATAGAATGTGAGACTGATTACACAGGTGTGAAACACCAGACTGGTGTGGACCCTAGTTTTAGTATGAAAAGAACATGTACACGCATGGTGACAAAATGTGTTTGTTTGTTACGGTCTGTACTCTCACCATTAGATATCGCTACTTTCATAACATTGATATGTCTCAGAAAGGCTAAATAATATTAGATTACTGATTAAGGATACATTAATTATGCATCTGAGCTAATTATAAAAATGATGAACAATACATTTCAAACTAAACTAAACCTAAACTAAACATGCCAAAAAATAAGTGACTGAAAAAAATGCTTTCTTGTTTATACTATTCTGTCCCATGTTTTTTTCTTAAGGTATCACAATTCTTGTTTGGGGTTTTTTATTGTCAAGTTTTGTACTGTTCTATACATCATTAGCACTACTCTTCATGTCTTGTTAGTACACAATTGAGTGTATGTCTAAATAGATAAATAGACTTACACACTGATTTGAGTATAGGCTACCTAGAAATGAACATTAATGTAGTACAACACTAAACATAGTGTATAGTATTGTTTATATGAATGATTGTCATTCAAAATCAGCAGAGACGCATAAAAAAAGTTGGCCCCTGACAATTTTTAATAGCCCCTGCGTCACTTTATCTTGATGTCAGGACTGCCTGAATGGGATAGAATAGAAAAGCACAAGTAGGGCAGTTCTCAACTTTATTGAATTTTATATGCATTCAAGAAAGACAGGATTCTAAGATTTGAAATGGTTTATTACTAATTGACTTTCACATGATAAAATAGTAGGAAAGGTCTTCTAAATAGAGTTTGTCCACTACCACAAAAAGACAGAACCAGATAATTAGCTGAGTTGATATTGCATTTTACAAATACCTTGACACATTTAAAATTTATCAAATTGTCTACCAAGTGAAAGTGGGTGGCAGTGTGGCCTCTGGGGCACTTCATTTGTCCAGCCTTGACTGTTGTGGCATTTTGCCAGTACTGAAAGAGATACACCTTTATATATTTTAATCATTGACACCACCCTTAAGGGGTATTGGCAGCCAGTTTCCATCTTTGCAGCCACTGTTGTAAAGTCAGTCCTCCTTGATTTGCCTCTGAGAGGACATGCTGAGCTGGTTGATCCCACCTATGTGCATGAACACAAAAAGCAAACAGTTAAGCTGATATGTTTGACTCTCAAGCAAAGATTAGAACTTTAAACACTGCAAAACACATTCATGGTAAAGAACAAGAAAAAAAACCAGTTTGAATGCATTTTAAAGCAATTAAGTAAAACTTCACTATTAGTGAACAACAATCAATTAGGGTCTTATTTTCATAGTTTGGGCCATCATTTCTGCCATTTTACACATCGCGTCACTGGGTAACATGTTTAATTACAGTATTTAGATATTGAAATATGTAATTACCACAATATAATAATCACTGCATATACATAATCCAATAAAAAATATTTGTCCTGACACCTCCTCCAGTTTAACATGTTTCCAACTGTAATTATGTTCAATATTGGTCTTTTTATACCCAACATGCACCTCTGCATACACAATTGTTGGTCCAGTTCTCTAATTTTATTCCTTTGACCACCACTGTGATGCTTGTTGGCAGCTAAAGACACTGTTATTTAGACAAGCTTTTAGTTGATTGAATACCTTGGTTATACCATTTTTGGGTACGTTTTTACATTTTATATTTTAATGTGATGTATTTATGATATGAAATGTTATGTTATTTCAATTGTCTTGGTATGCCACTTTGCATTTTTATTGAAAAGCACTTACGTTTACTTACTTACAATGGCATGTTACAGCGACACATGTTATATTAACTTTGCTCAACGGCCAGAAAGGGCACCATTAAGGGCATGTAAATCAACAATTGTATGAAAAAAAAGTGCTGCTGTGGCAATTGTTTTGAATTTCTGTATTTCTGCACATTTTTCTATGGGCCCATAGGCTCGGGTAAAATATGACAGGACAAATGGCTTCCCCACCCCCATGGAAAGAACTTGACAAACTTGATGGATGGTAGGAACAGGGTGAACACACTACTAGAAATTATGGTAGAACTATGAAATGGACCCAGAATTCTTTCTTCATACATGTTTTTCTGCTATAAATATATTAAAATGTGATGCATCAATTTATTTACAAAATGTATTTATTTCAAAAGATGTGACTCACCAATGAGAGATGGCAGTTTTGACTTGGTCTCCATAAGAAAGGCCCTGTGCACAGTGCTGGGTAAGGCCTTTGACTCTTGGTACCAGACACTTCAGAAGCTTCTGATCCTCCTCTACGACTCTGGACAGCAATGCTAATAAGTACATCAAGGACAAACAGTTGATATGTTGTCGCTAAAACCGACTACAGTTCATAAAATTTGTATATGTCAAAGTGACACAAACAGCACGACTTGTTGTATGTGGTAAAAACTTCTCTTTTGAAGAGTTCCTCTGACTACCTTTTTGATCTGAAGCATGTAGCGTTTCTGTTTCCTTCTGTATTTTCTGCAGAGTCGCAGTTTGAAGTTGTTGTAACTGACGGAGGAAACGTAACTCAAGTTGCTGGGATTGCGCCTGAAACCATAACTCCTCAGGAGCCTCAAGTGTAGAGAGAAGGAGAAAAATTTGTATCAGACAAGTATTTCTTTAAAAATGTGTACATATATAGATATATTCATCATCATCTACCGCTTTATCCTCTGACAGAGGGTCGCGGGGGGTGCTGTGCCAATCTCAGCTACATCGGGCGATAGGCGGGGTACACCCTGGACAGTTCGCCAGTCCATCGCAGGGCCACACACAGATAGAGACAAACAACCATTCACTCTCACACTCACTCCTATGGTCAATTTGGAGTGTCCAATTTACCTATCCCCACATTGCATGTTTTTGGACTGTGGGAGGAAGCCGGAGTACCCGGAGAGAACCCACGCACACACGGGGAGAACATGCAAACTCCATGCAGAAAGGCCCTTGTTCCAACCGGGGCTCAAACCCGGGTCTTCTCGCTGCAAGGCGAGAGTGCTAACCACTACACCACCGTGTGGCCCTATATAGATATATTAAATTATATAAAAATTGTGTTCAAGTGTTTCACCAGCAGATGTCCCTAAAACCCAAACGCTAAACATAACCTAAAACCAGACATGCACATACAGTGTCGCTCTGGCTAACATTTTATTCACTGTTACAAGAGACAAAGTCACCTTATACAGAGGGAATGCCAGGCTCCGACACATGCTGCTGAAGTTTGGGGACTGCATGCGATGGATGGACAGTGATGATGCAGGGATTCTTTGTCTTCTGAAACAAGAAGGATGTAGTGATGCACTCTCAAATCGATAGATAATGAAATATGTCCATTGCAGATGGATATACAGTACATGTACTATTGTTGAATTTCCATCATCCGCCTTCCTCTGTGAAATTTAAATTCATCAGTAAATCCATCAGAGCCCAACACAACTGAAGAAAAAACACTGACAACATGTTAAGATATAATACCACTGGCAGTTAAATGTATTTAGATATGAAGTCCACACATTTGGTGTTTATGAAAGAACATACACTGCCTGGCCAAAAAAAAAGTCGGCACTTAAAAAAAGGGTCATACACACTAATAGCCTTTAGCTTTGATTAGGGCACTGATTCTCTGTGGCATTGTTTTCGATGGGAGTCAGACCACTGCGCAAAGCCTTCTCCAGCACATCCCAAAGATTCTCAATGGGGTTAAGGTCTGGACTCTGTGGTGAAAATGATGCTTCCTGAACCACTCTTTCACAATTTGAGCCTGATGAATCCCGGCATTGTCATCTTGGAATATGCCCGTGCCATGAACCTAGACCTGACTAACTGCAAAGACTACCAACAATAAACGGCTACTGTAAAAAGGTGCCGACTTTTTTTTGGCCAGGCAGTGTATATGGATATTGATTATGTTTTGACACACTTGAAGGTCTAGCCCTTCAAGTGTTGGACTTCTCTTACCCCTCAACAGTCCTGTGGTCCAACGCAAGAAGCGAAACCATTCCAAACTGTCTGGCATCCTTAGAAATCAAGTTCCTTAGACTATCAGCTGCAGTGGTGACATCTTCAAATCGTGGCACCAGATTATCTCTGATGAATTCCTGTAACTAAAACACAACAGGGGGATTGGAATACTCCAGAGATTATTTTAAGGAAACAAAAACATTTCTTTCAAAAAATCATTGATAATTTGTTTACTTATGCACCAAAGATGGAGAACATCCAAACCTGTCTTTGCAGATGAATGAGCTCAGTCTTGGCCATGGAGTTCCCCTTAATCAAACCTCTGATTTGGTCCTGTCTAAGAACCTGCAGAGATACAACCACATAACTTTTAATGATTTAAGTTGAAGAAATACTACGGTTTGTTTTAATGGCCCTGAAAGAAATAGAAACATGTTTATTTGTTTTTTGTTTACCCTCGTAGTTTGCATCTTAGAAGCAGTGATGGAGCAAGTATTCACTTAAAGCAAAACTATGCAGGATTCTATACCCTAATTTTACAGCTTCAGAGTCACTAGCAGTTTAAATGTGCGAACATATTTGTTCCGATTAGAATTTACAATTCCATCATTTACATGGACACAAAATTAAATAATCATATTGTGGTGTGCATGCACATGCATCGAGCGTTCAGTCGGAATGGACTATTGTCTAATTTTCCAGAAGACAACGCTTCACTTCCGCTTACGTAGTGAACAGATATTATACACGTCTGCTTGTCCCTTCACTGTCCACTATCTGTCTCTTTGTCCTCCTATTCCGCGTCTGTGACTTCCATGTCTGTTCATTATTATTTATATACATTTATTATACACAGCAGTAACAAAATTGAAGTACATCACGTTTACGTGGATTAGACATGTGATAGCAACAAACCAGGGAGTCATGATCAGATCTGTTTATATGAACACCAATCTGAATGACTATTGGCATACACCAGACCTCTCATTCGAAATTAAATTTGTTTCTGAATGGACTACATATCTTTATTCTGATATGGCTTTCATTTAAATTATGACATTTAAAGGTTATCAAAAGTCTTTGTCATCTGTCACTCTTACCACTAGCTGTCTGAAGTCCCGGATACTTTGCCACTGGCTGCGGAGGTTTCTAAGTGCCTCCTGACGGCTCCGGGCATGTTGGTCCAGTTGGATACATCGGCCTTGGATGTGATCTCTCACTGCTGCCTGCATCACACTCTGAAGCTCCAGCTCAAGAACTGACCTGACAGCAACACACAAAGTTCATTACAGGTGGGACATTACACGGTGTAAACGTACTCCACATTAGTTTTTCTGCATTACCTGTACCATGAAAATAGAATAATAACATTAAAAACAGTAATGTGCATAAATGTGTTTGAAGGACCTACACAGAATTTTAAAAAAAAATGTTTCAGATGAATTCTTAAATGATGACATGACTGTAAGTCCATTCACTTACAGTGCCATGGTGTCATGGTGGAGCTCATCTGTTACACCAGACAACTCCTGCTGTGCCTCCACCTTGCGGGTCTGCAGCTGATTTTTGAGCTGCTGCACTCTGGATCGAGTCTGGGTCAGTTCCACCAAACTCTGTTCCACCTCTTCCCAGGCATCCTGAAAAAATAAATAAACAGAACCAAGAAAAAAAGTGTTTTAATCAAAAGGTCAGACAAAATGCGCCCTTTTAGTGAGCACTTTCTGAATATTATATTAAAATGTATTCAAGTGTTTGTTAGAAACCTGTAACAGGGTCTTCACTGGTGGCAACACACTATCCTCTGTTGACATGTCTAGTAGGTGATTGCTTTCATAACGGAACCTGAAACAAACATGCCAAAGACAACACTGGAGTCTAACACTATTAAATGATCTAACAAAGGAAAAGGGCATTTTAATACTGTGGTGGTATGACTCACCGTAGAGCTGTCACATCCTGAGTCACATCCAGAGAAGCAAGTTTGTCCTCTAACTCCTTCTGGTCTCTGGAAGCTAAATATTGTAATGCTGACAGAATATGGTTTGGAGCATAACCACCCAACACGTTCTGGCACAATGACAAGAAACAACATGTTTGTCCGATTGAAATTTAAAGACAGTTGTGAGTGACTAAAGAAAAAAGAGAAAAAACAAACCTCCACAGCACTCAACCAGTACTGAAACATGGCAGCCTTCTGTTCAGGGGTCATACTGAGAGGAGGGAAATTATTAATTCAATAAAACATTAAAATTAATATATAAAGAGTACGAGTAGTTGTCAGCTCTTATAGTCCTTACTGTTTGGCTGCAGAGTTGGTTGTTTTCAGTTCACTCTCTTGTAAAGACTGATAGAAGTGGATCCTGTCATCACACAGCTCTCTTATTTCACGCTGTCAGGATAAAATAAAATAAATGATGAGTATTTGCTGCTAATGTAGTACAAGGCTTGGTCTGCATTACACATTGTTCTGATAAAATTGTTAATTTTTATTTTTTTTCCAAATGTTCACATGTGGACTTGTTAAGGTACAAAAAGTTATCGAAGGGTCACCAGCTTTGTAAAATGAAAATGTTCTTCAAGATAAAAAAAAATACATTTCAGCCATAATTTACTGCAGTTTAGCAACAAATAGGAGATCCGGTGTGTGTATTTTGATTAATGAACTTATCTCTTCTGTGCACACACACATTGTGTATATTTTTACCTTTACATAAAATACACTAATAAATCTACTCTGTAAAATACAGATAGCACTTACCAGGACCTGTGCCTCTGCTGAGGTCTTGAGGTTGTCCCCATCTCTGCTGCTTGAAGATTTATCAAACAAGACTTCAACCTCTGCTTCCCTGCAATGCACAGCGCAATTCCTATTTACTAAATCTTCACAGCTACTTGATTGGTATCCATTTAAAAATGAGAAATAAATATATTTATTTTCCTACTTCACTTACTACTTTCACATAAACGTTAATTTTATTGTCACACCTGGCCATATGTTCCATTGCTTCGCAGTGCCCTCTGATCTTTTGTGCATCTTCTGACAAAATCTTACAGCCCAGGGCACATCGCTGTCTGAAGGCCTGGAGAAGCAGCTCTCTACACCGACTGTCTTCCACCTGGGCCCAGGTACGACCGACAGACCTCTCTGTACAATAACAATTTTACAACTTTGAAAAATGTTTATATCACGTGTGTACACAACATATAAAAAATTTCAAAAGACAGCCAATCCTCATGGCGAATGATGGCCTAACCTTGTGGGGCCAACTGTTCCTCTGTCCCACTGATCTGAGAGTCCAGGTGACTGATCTCAGCTTTCAGCTGCTCTATCTTCCTCTGAAGCTCTTTTTGTTTAGCAGCCTCACTCTGGTCCTCAGTCTGCTTCAACTGAGTGTACAAAAAAAAACACCAGCATATAAAACCCACATTTCAGCAACAGTCAGTACTTGTACATAAATGTACAGCAGGGAATTTAAACATACCTCTTTGTCCTGAAGAACTTTGTACCTTGAAAATTAAAGTGTCAAAGAAATTACCAGACAAATGCTGAAACTGTCAGAGATCATGGTGGCATAGAAAATTCAGGGTACACAAAGTCTTTTTTTCCCTGTTTAATGATAACAGATGATAGACGATAGATGATAGGCCAATTAATCAATCACTCTCTTCTACAGACTGTTGATGCCCAACAACTCACAGTTTGAAAATCTTTGTACTTCACTTACTGACAACAACATATTATGCATGCCCCAGGCAGGTCAGTTCATCAACCACAATCTCTTGGTGAAATGGACAAAGTTAAGAAATTACTGAATTAACATCGTCCCTATGTGTCTGAAAGGATACCACTGCAGGTTGCCACGCATGATCTTCACATTTCTGGGGAAAAGAACAGAAACGATAGACAATAAACTATAAGATATTCATAATATGTACAGTTACATGTAGTTATTAAGCGGATGCAGTGTTCTAACAAATAGGGACGCAGTGGATTATAGTACATGAAATCAAATAAATGAATACTAACCTCTGATGGAAAATGTGTTGGATGACATACTTCCATATTGATTTCCCTGTCCCAACACAGAGCCTGGAAAACAAAATGACCTCCATTACTCAACGGTACGCAGAGTTATTAGCGTTGGCAGGGAACGTGTCAATAGGCCAATACCTACGTTTTGAAGTAGCTGTCATTGGGTAGACTGTCCGAGGGCAGGTTGAACTCCTCTGTCGCCCACCGCTTCAACTCCTGCACCAGATTTCTGTCCGCCATCCTGATTGTTGACACTCACAACGACAACAAGCTAACTGCTATCAGCGTCAGTTAGCGAAGTTCGGCTGAGTCGTTGTTCGCGTTTACCCGCGTTAGTTTTATTCCCTTGGCTTTTGTTTTGCATGTGGAAATTGTCGTCTTTGTTAAATACGCATTCAATTACTCGGCAGTGAGTTTATTTTTTAAAATTCTAAATCACTCAAACTTTCAACTTGCCGCCTGTTCACGGTACTTCCGGTTGTTGCGAGCATTTCCGTATCCTTTTAAAGTCGTATTGTCCCATACAGCGATTCCCAAACTTAATATTTGGTCAGTTATTTAAAAACAACAAACATTGCCATCAAATCCATAATATGTATATTCATAATGTGCCAAGGAAATGTATTTCTGACTGACTTCTGTAACACCTTGTACTATTTTGAATAAGCAAACAAGTAACAATCTTTTGGGTTTTTTTCAAATCAACCATATGTCTATATGCATTAGTTCCTCTCCTGTATACATATGTATATATATATGTATAAATATGTATACCTAAACTAAACTAAAGGAAGATATGTGAGTTTCTTGTTGTGTCCAAGTTTTAAACATAGAGGGCGCTGCAGTTCCATTGTCAAACTCTTTCAGCTCAGGCTTTCAGGCTCTGTGGAGTCTCTTACGCCATCATGTATTTTACAGCCCACTTATCACAAAAATCCATATGATGCCACAGACGTTTGAAATAAAACACTTTTGTGAAGCTTTGTGTGACTTGGTGTGGGGCATGAAAATGTTGTTTTCTGTAGCTTGTAATGTAATGCCTTGCACATTGATAGGGTGCATTTGTATTAGCTCCTTTTTTTGTAATAAATGACTAAAGACACAAAGTAAAAGATAGCATAGACAACACATAACAGCTCACATTTTGAAAAAAAAGCATCAGAAAACATTCAATTATCCGATTAAATGTGCAGCCTGGTTTTGGTGTGACAGCTCATGTATTTTTAGATTTTATCGTTTACATTCTTCTGATTATACTGTGATGAAATTATAAAATTTGTGCGGACGCACGTGTGCACGTTATATTGTCACATGTTGTGCTGTGCTCATCCCAAACAGATATAAAAGCACTACTGAGCGTTCTCCCCTGTCACCAATGTCTTCCGTACAATAGAAGAGTCTCTGAAATGCACTGCTAATGACCATGTGGCTATGACAAAAGCCTGCGCTCTGTTCCTTTAATGTTGGCAAATGTAGTGATACTAATCACACACACACAGCGCACAGTGGCCCCCGTGACCTGCACTGTGTGTCTGAGTGAGCCTTTAGAAATGTAGCACATCAGACACACAGCACAGCTCTGCAAGTGTGAAGGAAGACACACACACACTCACGCACACACTCATGCACTCACACACACACACACACACACACACTGTGTCCGTCTATCTGTCTCCTTCACACAAACATATCTACACAACACTGGCGCCAACGACCAAATCCCCCCTCTCACCCCCCTTTAACTGACCTCCAATTATGTCATGCAAAAAAAGCTGTGTCCCATTCAAAAGCTCTCTTAATCAAACTCAATTAATTCCGCTGTTTTCCCTTATTATCCTCTGCAAGGAACGCGTCTTTCCAATAAGACTGTTAACTCCAGCCGAGGGCCTGTCAGATCTACTGGGGTGAAGGAGCGAAATAATAGACTGCCCAATTGATGAATTAGTTATGGGAGGCTGTGTTGTTCTTAATGAACAGAGTAAACTTGTGGAGGAGAGGTATAGTGGTTTAGGGCTATGTAATTACCAACAGCATATAGGAGGCTCATGGCATCTCAAATACTAAAAAAAAATCCCTATCTAATTTAAAATTATGATTGATCTGCCTTTGTTCTTTAATTGTTTGCAGAGATGTATTTAGGGTTTGGGGCTAATCCTGCTTTCTCTTTCATAGTAACAACATCTTTCATAGTAACATCACAACAGAAATGCATGAACCTACGACATAATTATTTTTTACTTTCTAAATACCAAGTCCTCTCATTTTATCAACTTAATCATTATATATTCAAGCTGTGAGACAATATATATATCTATATATCTTGCGATATTTGAATTTATTAAGGAATGTTTTATGTTTTGGTTGAGCACACATCTAAAAAATATATAGTAAAACAGCCAGAAACGAGCCTAAGACGATGTTGTATTCATGCGACATGACAGTTGAATTTAAAACTGTAGACCGTCTACAATTATTAATGGCTTTAGAAATATATCATAAGATATGAGAATAAGATACAAAATGGCCCATAAAATTTTAAACATAATTGAATACGTTTTCGAATTTGCATACTGAGAATAACTCTACAGTTAAACTTTTGTCATGTTGCTCTACTGCTGTTCGTTTTGGCCCATGCCTTTGATTGTGCCATGCACTCCGGCTCAATGCGTGCTTACCCCAGCCCCTGGCTGTGGCTACAGCCCAGACATGGCCCCAGCTGAGCAGTGCCAAGTTGTCCAGTAGTTAGTTAGTGTCTGTCAGGCCTATAGCTCGGCTCGGCCTGGCCTGGCCTGGGTACTAATCCCCAGGCTGTCAGAGGACCCTGCTCTGAACTCATCCTGCGGCACAGGAAAACGCTCTAATTGGGGGATTTTCTACATCATTAACTCTGATGAGCAGCCATCCCACCCTCCCTCTCTCTTTTCCTCTCCACTCTCTGTCTCTTTCTCCCACACTTTACTACATCTTAATCTCTCTCAACGTTTCTCTTTTTTACTTTCTCCCGCTCTGACTTCCTCACATTCTCTGTCTCTGTCCTTTCATCTTTTCTACTCCAAAGCATTTTCACCTCTCTGTTTTATCCAGACAGAATTATGGTTGTTCAGTTCTTTGAAAACCGCACACGTGACCTCATCAACCTGAAACAACATGTGATAGAAGATGAAGTGCTTCAACTCTCACCTGTGCAATAAAATGTAATGCGTTCTCTCTATCATCCTTGATATCTGAGTTCTTTCTTTTTTTCTTTCTTTCTTTCTTTCTTTCTTTCTTACTTTCTTTCTTTCTTTCTTTCTTTCTTTCTTTCTGTCTGTACAAAATAATTTATTTTAAATAACAAAAACAAGTTCTCCACTTGTAATTGTATATTCCTGAAATGGTTTGCTGGAAATGGCATGTCATGCATGAACATATGAAATATTCTAAACAAATATTATATACAATAGCACTAATGATACCATGATTTACACTAGTTCTTGTATAATTCAAACAAAAAAGTATACTGTCAAGCAAATTATATACAATATTCACGTCCAGACAATAAGAATCATTGATTTCTGGCGTCTAGAAATTAGCAATGTTGTTTCAAGCCATCTGTACGTCTTTCAAGACAAGTGCATGTGATTTGGAGATGATGGGATGTTTAGCTTTGCATTTTAAATGTAATGCTTACACTGGAGCAAATGCAGTGAATAATCTTTTTACGACAGGTCAAAGAAAGAAAAAAAACATTTCTCTCTTTCCTCCACCAACTCGTCCATATGGCCCCTGAAGTGAGGCATGTTCAGGCCTCCATCTGTCCAGGAAAGTGATTCACATGCTCAGAAGACCAGCGAGTACAGCAGCACCACTCACTCTGTGAACATGTGTTGCAGTGGCTGAGCCTGCTGGCCTGCCTGCTTGGGGCAATTAGGGAGCCCTGTGGTCAGCACCCCCACCACCCCAACCCCGATGAAGCACTGATTGATTGGAGTCTCATCTTCCTAACAGGCTGGCACTCTGCCACCAAACCATGGAAAAGCAGAGAGGACTGGGAGGGGAAAAGAAAGAAAGAGAGAGAGCGCTTCAATAACAGAGAGACCAGGCACAAGTATTGGGGGAAAGAAAGAAAAATATCTCTGCCCGTGTATGTCAGATGATACCGATTATATTGTTGTAATCTTGGATAGACTTAAAAAAAAAAAAAAATGACCATGTGGGAATGACTGCACAGGTCAGCATGAAAGTAAGGCAGTGAAGTGCAGAGAAAGTGAGGAAACATATTCTACCAAACTGTATTTATTTTCAGTCGTTCTTTACGTTACAGAACACGATCACTGCAACAATGAGAACTATGACAAGTAAGAAACAAAACAGCCATAGGAAAAAAACATCCTGTGCATTTTCACATAAAAAACAAACAAACTGAAATCTAGTGCAGTTTTGTCCGTTATCTAATCTTTGGCTTATTCTTTGACCAAAATCACATTTATGTAGTCTTCTTAATGTGCAAGGTAATCCTTTTTTCCTTTTTGTGGATCTGGTATCGTCCAACAGGGAGTCTAAATATAGCAAACAAACAACGTAAAAAATAAAACTAACACTATGACCGATCATAAGTGACAGATTTAACACTGTTTTCCCACATCAATGGATTTTCCCACTACCCAGAAATGACTAAATGTTGGATTTGTGCTTGTTGCTGTTGAAGCTGTAATTATGACTTGCTGTCAGAACAACTTCCACATCATCATTTAAGTGAAATATCACAACCACACAATGGGGAGTTTTGTTTCCCTCAAAATACATATACAAATGACACAGGGTTCTGACATTGCACCTTAACATGAGGAATTGTCTCTCCTTATTGCTCCATAACAAGTCAAAAGGGTCACCACATATTACCTTTCTTGGCATATTCAGGCTGCTGTAGTTAATCCCAATGTATTCAATACTAACAAGTTGTTCTTCTGTCTGAAAGAGGTGTAGAATACAATGTATGTTAATCTAACTTTTCCATAATCTGTAGGTTTCAGTAATGACCATATCAGCTAGACAAACCATGTTTCTCCCCCTTTTGATACAGAAAGAACCATTTTACATGACAAAATAGCTACAAGGGCCTATTTAGTGCAGCCCAAACCTTCCCCCCCTCCTTCTTATTTAGACAAAGAGGACACACTTGGATCAATTGTGCCGAACAAAGACTAAACTATGTGGGGTGACGCATCACACAAGGCTCTTTCTGCTGCCCTGCACGTACACGCAGCCACCCAACACTGAGCTGCCAACAGGTTTTCTCCTCTGACAGCCACTCAAGCAAAAAGAGGCTTAGTCTGCTCACTAGCCTTCCTCGCATCCTCCCTTCCTCATCTCCTTCATTAAAGCAAAAATCAGAAAAAGATTATAATCATCCAGGATTTCTTGATTTGTCTATTCTAAGACTTCATCATACCTCTGACTCCAGTTCACTTTCCTGCCACACAATTATGCATTTGAGACTTTCTGATGCCATATGTTGACATCATTTCCTCTTCGTGTAAATGATGAACTGCCCTCTTCCTCCAGTCCTTCCAGGGTATCTATGAGCTTCAGGCTTAATTATCTGAAGTGGGCAGCCAGTTTATCTAAAACCTGTTCCACATTTGTCATAAATCAAGACATTCAGAGACCCAATCAAAGATGTTGATATGTATCACAGTGTGTCAGGTGTCATTGAAATGCAGCTCTCTTTTTAAACTGAGAACCATCCTTCACACACGTTCTCTGAGACTCTGATTGGCTGAACTGTGACCCAAAAAACAACTTTCTGATGAAAAATGGGAAACTGAAATTAGAAGAAACAACACAGATTGTGATGTTTCTGTAAAAATAATCATTGATTATTTTTGCAATATAACAATTCAACATATTATCGAGAAAACCCGCCAGTATCAGCACACGAGTTATACATTAGTATATACGTTCATTTAAGGGGAAGCGTGCTTGTGGTTTCTTACAAAATGTGACAGATGATGAAAGAAGACGAAGTGTGCCGCAGCTCCTGGTTACATATTGTGTTTGGAGCAACAGTCATCAAGAAGGTGTTGCCAACAGTTGACAGCAACCAAAGCAGCAGTTAACAGCTATGTATAATGAAAAGAAGTGGTTACAATTCACACGATAGACTTCACTCATTTATTCAATGTCCTTGAGATTTCGAAAAACTGACAAACTACATGTCCTAAAATCCTCAGTCTTCACAGCTCAGAATCAATTTCAGAGCCATCTTTTCAAACTGTGCACTCACTGTCCATCACCCTGAAGATGTCAGCATCGCACTTTCCTAGGGACAAACACATGCCAGGTTTGTTAGTCACATGGGTTGCCAGGTCTTGTCCATAGACTGAACGTGTTCTTTTGCTTTCATTCTCAGTACAGCGATACTCGAGCTGCGCTGGTCCACGTCCTCCAGAGGGTATTTATCAGAGAACGGTGCCGGACACTGATAAGGAGGTGGAGCCATGCTCTGCATCCCCTGACCCATGGATGGATGAGGATGAGTGTGCGGATGAGAATGAGGATGGGGATGAGAATGGGGATGAGAATGGGGATGAGAATGAGGATGAGAATGAGGATGAGGATGAGGAGTGGAGTTGAGAAAGCTGTGGCTGGTGTAGCTGGGCTGGAGGCCCTGAGGTGGACCCATGAAGCCTGGGATGCTGTGGACCGGTGTGGCACTGGATAGAGGAGAGGTCAGCCAGGGGTCCAAGGGGAGGGAGTTGGCCATTGTACCCATGCTCGTGTGAACTGGTGGCGGGCGGTTGAAAGACAGCATGGGTGAGTCATGGAGCTTCATGGTGCTGGTGTCCAACTTCTCCTGTCGACGCCATTTAGCTCTGCGGTTCTGGAACCAGACCTGGAGGACAAAAATCACGCTCAGCTTGCATCTCGAACACAACACACTCACTGATACACGGTATCGGTAGGGTGAACTACGAACGGTAGGGGTGAGCGAAGGAGGCCTCTGTTTTTTTTACACTATAGCTCTAAAGTCTGACCCTTGACTTGACACTTGACCTTCAATGATGGCCATTAATCCATTAATTACGTGATCTATAACCATATTGTGGTGCTGCTGTAAATCATAATGTAACAACCATGGAGAATATATATCCTTTGGAAGAGGGAAGTTCGTCCGAGTGGAAGTTGATGGGAAGATGGGCCAACTTCTCATTTGATTTACATCAGTAAACATTTTCCTGAGCAGTTAATGGTCTCACTGCTAATGTCTGGTCCTCTTAAATAGAACATGGTGTCAGTTTTGTGAAATGATGTTGTAATTTAGAGGAAAATAGACAATAAAGAACAATTACACCTTTTTAATTGACACCTGGTAACATGCACATCTGGAATTGTTGCAAAACCTCACCATGACACTGGTCAAATCGTAAATCTTGAGGATTCACAACACGAACTGAGACTCTTGTGCGTGGCGTCGATTTAGTGTCAGTTTAGGACAGGAATTCAGTCACACAGTGTAGAAATGTTTCATGTCTGGGGATCTGATGTCTGTGATGCTGACTGTTAAAGCTGTGTTACACTCATGTTGTCTCCTCTGATGCAGTGGTTTCTCTTACCTGGACTCGGACTTCAGGCAGGTTCACCTTCATGGCCAGCTCCTCTCGGCTGTACACGTCTGGGTAGTGGGACTTCTCAAAGGCACGCTCCAGCTCGTGCAGCTGGTAGGTGGTGAACGTGGTGCGGTTGCGTCTGTGTTTCTTCTTGGGCTGATCGTCCTTGCAAGACTCTGGAGACTTGCCTTCATCACTGTCCACACTCTTGCTCGGCTCACTCAGTTCATCGTTACACTTATTTGAGAATAGGCCAGTATCTGTTCAGATAGAGATGGAGAAACAGACAAAGAGGATAATTAGTTTTTATTTGGCAAATGTCCATCATCTTCTAAGTATTCTGTGGTTGGAGATGCAACATTAGCCAGTGATAAAGTCACTGTCCACTGATGCTAAAGGCTGACTGTACACGTGTTCCTTCTCATAATCTTTCTAGTTAACTTTTCCAAAAACAAACACAAACAAAAGTCAAAGAAATAATAAACATTTAACACTGTCAAGACAGATTCAGATTTAGGTGATATTTTTCTGTGGATTCATTAGCTGAAGTGACCCTGAAGTGAACACAGTGTCACATTATTTTTTATACTGACATTTGATGCATCGCCATTAATGCATCACTCCGTCTCCTCCTTCTTCATTTTTTTCTTTGCACACCTTGGCTATGAGCTCAAATGTTCCTTAAATACCGAAAACTACATAAAGCATTTGCATGAAAAGGCGCACACTGACGGATCTCCAGGCCGTCACTGTCCTTTCACTGCTTCAACCAAACAACTGACAGTATGTGAATGTAAATGTGAGTTTGTTTCTGTTAATAGGATGTGTTGATGGAGACAAAGGAGGGGGTCACCGTGGCCTTTCAACTGGCAAACGAGAGCAGAGGCAAAGGCAAAGCCCGGTTTTTCAGGGGGTTCATTAAGCAGCCATGACAAAGGCCAGGAACTGACAAAGGCAGAGGTCAGGTCTGGTTCAGTGACCAGCTCTTCGGTGTGTCAACCCATCACAGTCGCCAGTCTGAAGGCTGCCCACTGTTTTTCAGCCAGCAGGAGGGGGGTGCACTGGGGAACTGGGCTCACTTCACAGGATAGTTACATACAAAAGGGTGATGTCATCGGAGTTTATATTCTTTAAACCAGGAAAGTTATGTTCCCCTCTGTTTATCCACCAAATATGAATTACTCATAGTCATTTTCTGTGCTGAGGACACTTCTATCTCCAGTTCATGGAAATTATATTTTCCTTCTCTCTGCCACAAAATAACCAAATAAACTGCCAGATTCTGCGTGTGAAAATAGCATCAGATTAAACATGATAAATTTCATCCTGAGACAGACTAATATCAACAACACTCGAATGACCTATTGTACTGTACAATCTAATCTGCATGGAAGAGAAGATTAGGGGAATTCCACAAGGGGATAGGATTGCTCTCAGGAATATAACCCCCCCCCCCCAATCTTGTTCTGTGATTTATCTCTCAATCTCAATATCAGCCGGTACAGCGTGTAACATGTTGGTTCTGAATGTGCCTGTAAGTGATTTGAAATGGATGTAGAATTTTATTCTATTTCATTTGCAAACACCAGTTAGTGATAGTGAATTTGTCCGCTGCCTTAAGGGGCGGTGGGCAGCACTTATCTGCACCCTTGTAGCAATGGGGGGGTTGGGTACCATGCTTGGGGGCACCCAAGCCCTTGACCTGTCTCAGGATTTGACCTGGAGACCCTACAGTTACAAGCCCAATTCCCCTCCACTGCCATGTGTATTAGTTGCCACTATATCACTAACAATTATCTCAAACAATTACAGTAAAATGAACAGGACTGATTTCTGAACACAACATTGTCCCATTGTTTGGTTAATTCTATTGTTTAATTTCTATCCATATTTCATTTTTGTTTATGTACTGTGAATGTTGTGGATGTTTGTGTCCATCTGAGTGGATATTTAACCGAAAGTTTAAATTATGTGATTTTCATGTGCACCGTCTACTGATATTACACACAATATAATATGTCTCCTCATATTTTTGTGGAAACAAATAACAGGAACTACTGTAAAAATCACAAGTTAACACTAATAAAGTTGACCAGTTTAGAAATAAAGTTGACTTGACTATTCAGGTTCATGGTCAGTAGTATAGTAATTATGACATTTGCTCAGAGGCTTCAATAGTCTACATTCATGCAGAAAAATCAGCTCTGTCTTAACCAGATAAAGTTAACATCCTTAAATAGTTCCTGTGGCAAAAACATTGGACTCATCAATGTCCTAATGTCATTTCATCTGTAGCAACTGGACATTTCTACAACATTTCTACAAGTCCACTTGTAAATAACATTTGGAGATATGTGATCTGGATGAAGGAGAATCTACATAGACTAAAATACAGGAAACACTGGCACCTGATAAAGTGAGACTAAGTTCTCTGAAAGTACTAATCATCCTAGAAGAAATTCTGCTTTCTATCGCCATCATCAGCTTGACTCACTGTGGTACTGCTGCTGCTCTGTGTTGCCATTTCTCAGGGAGGAAAGGTGTCCGCTGTAAGACGGGTGCGACGATGGGTCCTGCTGCTTCCCAGACTCGACCAGTCTATCTATGTCCATTTTCTGAGGTCCAGAGACCCCAGCAGGACTGAGCAGGGGTTCCTGGTCTTTACTGAAACCGAGAATGACATCGATGCTGTGGACGTGGCCCCCCACAGCAAAGCCCCCACCTTTCCCCAACTCGTGGAAGTTGCTGGGTGAGAGGCAGTTGTCATCCACCATCATGGTATCCAGTGATAAATGCATTAGAGCATCTAGGCTCTGACCTGGACCTGAGGTCAGAGAAGAGGATTGTATGAGAAGGACTGAAGGTACAATAATAGGTCAGAGATCACTTCAGGTGACAGTCTGTTCATGATTATCTTAATCGCACGCTCCAAAAGCAGTGCAAAATAAGAACTGAGTTGAGCGAAACAAAAGGCAAGTTAATTAAACACGTACATTCATACAAGTCCTTGTGAGTAAACCATTAGATTATCTCTTTCTAATGTTCTAAAGTACCGTGTGTTTAAAATGAACAGAAACTGTACGTTTTGCAGTGTATCAAAAAAAGTCTCGCTCATTAAGCCAAATGCTTTTGTGTGTGATTTGAATCCTCTCTTTGAAAGTAGTGTTTACTCTGCACAGATAGTATTTCTTATTTGCATTTAACACTGTCATAATCTCATTGTACCATGTCAGAGAAGCAGCAATCTCCAAAGATTCAAAGAGCCATAATCACTTTTTTTGTTTGTTTTTTTGGAGGGACTAAGTGAGATGTCTGCAGTTGTGAGGTGTTTCACAGGCAATGAATTCACAGGCTGTGTAACCTGTAAATAAATGATGAGGTTGGTCAATTACAAATGAGGTTTTCTTGTATAGGAAAAGTTACATCTGCAAAAAATAAGCAGCAAATGCAGAGTTGAAGAGAACAGGTGTTGAACCAAAACAGAATAACATGTTTGGGTTTAAAAGAACTATAGTAGGCACATTTAGTGGATTGGAATTGGAAGATTTTCTGATAGTTATGTAGAAAGGTTCAATAGTGACAGAGCCTACCTCTCAGAAGTAAATGTGCTGAACTGCTGAAGCTGCTGATGCCAGTTCTCTACCTGTTCACCCTCCAAATTCACTCGTCCACAGATCCACTCACTCGGCTCTACTCGCCCTGCATGTCTCTATGTGTGTCCTGATGAAAACACACACACACGTAAATAAAAGCACCCAGTGCAAGGAACTTTGAGTGAATGAGTTGAATCACCATGCAGTCTGACTCTGGGAGGAGAGAGGAAGAGGAGGGACACAGCGAGGGAGAGGTGGAAAGGGCTGAGGGGGGTGAAGGAGGTGAAACGTCAGGATTAGGTTTTGTTAATTGGAATCCTTCCCCTTTAAGAGTGATTGGCGGCTGTTTTCTACTCCAGTCTTTATTTTAAATGTCTTATCCATTCACCCACACAGGAGGAGGTCTGGGCTAATGAATCCCAAACAAGACTTTCTTTCATAGATTTATTGTTTTAAAGACAAAAAGAGGAGAAAAAACAGTTTCCACTTCGCAAACCAAGCCCCTCATTATTAGGATGTTAAACTGCATGAAAAAGGAAACAGTGATGATAACACATGAGGTGAAATCCAATCTAAAAGACGGATTATCTCAACAACACAAGAGGATGTTTACCTATTAATTCATGGGCATTTTAAAGTGATTTCGACAACCCAGCAAAACATTTGGTTATTGGTTTCATTCAATTTGGTAAAACTGATAAAAAGATTACACATACTGTAAGTGCTAACCCACACATTACATTATATACATTTATTTTAACAAAATTGCAAAAATAAAAAACTCCCAGAATATTTATTAAACAAATAATTGTTCTTAAAGGAATGGCATTTTGCATTTTTGAAAAAAATAATATTAATGAATTTGTTGCTGCAGAGGAAGCTGTGAAAAGAACAAACATGTCAGTGTGGCTGAAAACTCATTTTGGAAATTGGGGACAAAAATTGTCTGCATTGTTTGTGTTTGAAAAAGGAAGAAACCAGAACTCATTACCTGATCCTTGTCTCTGTTTTCCAGCTACATTAGCCTCTACTTCCTTTTAGCAGTCATGCTGTATTGTGAGTAATGTAGGCGCCAGGTTCTGTCCTATTGCATAGATTACGTTTAACTATGTGAGTCTGACACATTTACAGGAACACAATGCTGGATTGTAGCCTCCTCTTAAAGGTGCATTGTGTAAAGTTCAGCAACATCTATTGGTGAAGCTGCATGTTGCAGCTGAGTATCCCTGACCTCACTCGCTTTTCTATTCTTTTCAAATCATTCTCTTCTGATAAGAACTGCTGCTCCCTTGATGTTATCTCTTTTTTGCACCGTTCTCTGTAAAAAGAAATGTTTGTGCATAAAAATCCAAGATGATCTGCAGTATTTGAAACACTCATACGAGTCCGTCTGGCACCAACAGCTGTGTTCAAAGTCAGTTAAAACACTTTTCTTCTCCATTCTGATGCTCGGTTTGAACTTCAGCAGGTCGTCTCGACCATGTTTTTGCTGCCACGTGATTGGCTGATTTCAGTGAGGGTAAATCTTTACTGAGATTTCTTTTGGGCCAGAATATACAGTACTATTGCAAAAGATTTTTTTAAATTTTTTTTAAAGAGGTTAACACTTAAAAAAAAAAACAGGTTGTGTTGAGTATTGTCCAGTCTGTTGTTTTTGTATTTAAAAGACTTTTCTTTTTAAAGAGGCTTTTAGTTATTTTTTTTATTGTTTTATTATTTTTATTGTGTTTTGCTGTTTTTAAAACCTCTGTTTTTAATGTACCATGTCTGTGTTTTATGTATTTTACTTGTATTGCATTGTGAAGCACTGTGTGATTCCATATCTATGAAAGGTGCTATATAAATAAAATGTACTTACTCACTGTCTATAATAGATAACTACAATGATCATATTGAAGAAATCTCAGTTTCAGTGTTTGGACTTTAAGTAAAATCCCAAACAATCACCTTCCAACAGTATCTTAAATCAAATAAAGAGGATTTAAATTAAAGTTCATATCAGGAAACCATAATTCATATGAGAGCCTGTAAGTTAACACTTGAGCATATCGCTTGAAGTGCAGCAGTGTAATAATCCGACTGCGTAGTTTTTTCAGATTACAATGTAAGTCACCCTGATCCTATTTGAACTAAAAAAGCAGCTAATGTCAGCTTACTGAGGGAGGTGAGAGGAAGAGATTGAAGGAGGAAGGAAGGTAAAGAGTAAAGAGAGGATAGTACAGAGAGATGAGTGCGCACACACACACACGCACACATTGGCAGAATGAGAATGAAATCCATCATTGACACTAAAACGCCAATTCAGTACGATGTTTCTTTGCCACAACATTGCAAAGTTGGTTTTAATTGGGATGTACTGTAGTCTCATAGTAACAAAAACGTTATACAATAACATCCAAAAGGAAGCTACCTCCTTGTTAAACTTAATGTAATATACATTTTCAAGCATAAAATAAACAAACAAACAATATGGCATTTTTGTCTGAAGGGTTTTATCTGACACTGTTGCTTTCACCTTCTGTCCAGATTCACTGCATACGGTTTAAATTTGGAGATGGTGATCATCTACTAATGATGGTCCAGTAGCTCTTTTCTTCTATTACATATAATATCTTTCATGATCACGAATCCCTGACCAATCGTCAGGTCTTTGTTATATACCTTCTTCCTGCCATCCTGAGAATAATATACTATTATCCCAGGATGAAAAGCTTCTAACACCTTTGTAGAGTCAACGAATGTGTGAGGAATTAGTAAAAGTATGAGAAACTTTTGTTTGGGTTTTGCATCCAATTCCATGACTTATTTTAATTCCACTGCTGTCTGTAAGTCTAAATTTAACCCTATACCCTTAACTTACCACTAATTAGACACCGAAGAAATAGTCACAAAAATGGCTCCACTGTGTAACAATAGGCAGGGTAATTGGCAGAAAGTGAATAAATTACTTAATTAAGTGTATAACTGCGTTGAAATGAAAGCAATGTGGTTTTCATAGACTTTTATAATTCAATTCATGACCTATGATGTAATGTTATAACAGCTATGACAACTTTGAAGTGTATTTCAAATTAGTAAGCATTATTTATGCTAATTTGTTTGAATATCACACTGTTCATCACTGTTAAACCGAGTAACCTCTTTAAAGTCGGTGTGAAACACCAGAAATTAAATACATTTAAATAACTTAATAAAAAGTTAAGTTAAAGCTGCTCTTTAGATTCTTTGGTTGAACATGATTTATTGATATTTATGCATTAATTGTACACTTTAATTTTCAATTTTAATATTATGACATATTGTATCTTTTGTAATTATAATGGTTTTGCAATCAAATAAACCTATTGGACTTTCTCACTCTCCCTACGCTGAGTCTATTTTTATTTTTGTGGATTAGATAAACACTTTAGATTCCTTACAGTCAGACAGTCAGTTTTAACTCAGTCCTCCTCATGCCAATCTATAGATTTCCCCTTCTCTTAAGTTGTCAAATCTCAGTCACTGTCTAACACTGAGCACTGATTGGATTCACTGTCACAGTTTAGAAGTTATTTTTAAAGTTGTACACTGATACAGCGGAAGTCCGGTCTTTGGTCTTTAGTTCAGGTAAACAACAGGACACATTCAAAATAAATCTTTTTCTTTTCAATCAGTTAGTCATGTCCATAAATATACAGTAATCATTTTAATGAAGTGAAGCAAAGGAAAGAAAGATGCGTACTGTATTCAGAGATGAGCAGCTGTTCAGATGTAGTTTTCCAGGAAAAGCATATTATGTGCTTACATCATGGCTCAGAGAGCTATTGGTCTCTACTTTGTTCTTATCCTTGTTCCTTCTGTAGTGGCCACAATCTACTTAAACCTAACCAAGCTAAGCCCCATTAGGTCAATCTGCAGCAGCGTTCCTCTGACTTTTCTAATTTGCATTCCTTCAGAGGTTAAAAAAACACTCACCCACAACCCACTTTGTCAATTACTAACAATGGTCAAGAAAGTGCTTCCTATAAAGAGGTTAAAGTACAGTGTAATAGCATCAGCATGCTTGTTTTAGGGTTTATCCTACTCAAGTCCATATGTCTTCTCTCCATCAATAATTAGTGAAAAATGAATGATATGGATTTAAATAAACCCTTCTTTAATTTTTGCTTTGTCCCTGTGGTTACATTTGGGCCCTTAAACAGGAAAAAGTATCCAGAAATTCGAGGTAATATGTCATAAAAGAATGTATACTGGATTCATATGTTGAACAACACTTGGTTTTTCCTGATAAGTAACTTTTTCAAAAAAACAACAAAGAGAGGAAAATGTCAACATACCTCACATATGTACACATTTTCCAGATCAAAATGGAACTAAACAGTTGTTCGTGAACTAATGTTTTTAAAGTCAGTCAGTCATCATCTACCGCTTTATCCTCCACCAGAGGGTCGCGGGGGGTGCTGTGCCAATCTCAGCTACATCGGGCGATAGGCGGGGTACACCCTGGACAGTTCGCCAGTCCATCGCAGGGCCACACACAGATAGAGACAAACAACCATTCACTCTCACACTCACTCCTATGGTCAATTTAGAGTGTCCAATTTACCTAATGTGTGGGAGGAAGCTGGAGAACCCGGAGAGAACCCACGCACACACGGGGAGAACATGCAAACTCCATGCAGAAAGGCCCTTGTTCCAACCGGGGCTCTAACCCAGGTCTTCTCGCTGCAAGGCGAGAGTGCTAACCACTACACCGCCGTGTGGCCCTGTTTTTAAAGTATTTTTTTTATTTTTCTCCAACTGTGTCATTTGTGCTGTGTAGTTTTCAGTGTTCGAATTGTACATTATTATTTTTTTTTTTAGTTTTGAAAGGTGTGATGTTCATAGAGCTATTATTATATTCTTAGTTATCAAAGTAGTAGTAGTTGTTGTTGTTGTTGTAATAGTTGTAGTATTAGTAGTATAGGTCGTAGTTGCAGCAGCAGTAGTATAGGTAGTAGTAGTTGTAGTGGCAATAGTAGTAGTAGTTGTAGTAGCAGTAGTAGTGGTGGTAGCAGTTGTAGTAGGATAGGTAGTAGTCGTAGTAGCAGTAGTGGCAGTCGTAGTGGTGGTAGAAGTAGTAGTAGTAGAAGTATAGGTACTAGTAGTCGAAGTATAGGTAGTGGTAATAGTGGTAGTACTAATAGCAGTAGTGGTAGTAGTAGTATTGTGTAATGTATGTAAAAAATGAATGTAAAGGTGAAATTCAGCACTTACTCCTCATGGTGACTGTTATAAATAAGTTTAAATTTAAGTTTAACACTGCTTATTGCGCTAATGTCTTTTGTCTCTTAAGGAACAGCTGACAGTAGCAGCTGAGAGCTGGTTCTTTGTCTATCTGTCACTGCTTCAGCAGATTAAGTCTTCACTGAGCATTAGAAAAAAACTTCTCAGCTCACCCATTAACACATGGGTCTATCAGGTTAAAGGTCTATCCCCAGACCTCTATACATCAGTGCTGAAAGAAAATCCTCCACAAAATAAAAACTCATCCTCATAAAAGACAACAACATTTTCATTATTTCATTTATTTATTTTGACATTTGGTTTCTTTATAAATCCTTGTGCAGAAAAACCGCTGCTCATCAGTAAGGTTGAGTAAAACACAGCAGATTGAACTATATTGAAGGACTCTCGTATGATAACAACAGATAAAGCATCAAACCTCAATTTGGTATCCATCTCCTGGGACAGAGACAAGCAGGCTTACACAGACTTAAAATAAAATGACATCTTTTATTTAGTCTTTTGACGTGATGGTAATCCAAAAGAGGGGGTTTATTGCATTTTTATCACATAATTACACAGTGAAATGAGTGGTATAGTGAATGGAATGTAATAAATAGAATAACAACTGTAAATGTAAAATAAATAATCACAGTCCAAATGGTTTTGCAAAAGATTAAGGATGAACAAAGCGTTTTGTACCTGCACATACAGAGAGATCCCACGAGATAACAAAAAATTACAAAGTCACTCACTATAATCTCAAAATCCTGATAAAGAGGAAAAGGAAGGTAGCAATAAATACCATATTTCCCTCAGATTTAGTCTTATGAAACAAATTAAATTTGATTACATTCAAACATTTGAAATAAATAAATCAGAGTGTACCACAAACTGACCATTAACCAAAACACTTTGAGAAAATCTGAAACAAGTGAATAGTGATTTAACAACCAAAAAAGTTAGTAAAAGTCATTACTTTTACATCTGCCAAGAGGCTGATGTTTGTCTGTTTGTGAGCAGCAGCATCACTCAAAAAGTAAAGGGGGGGACTGCACTTCATGTAAAGTATCTAATTATACATGAGACATTTTCTCCCCACATCTTAGGACCAATATAACATGACCTGCAATTGACCTGCATTTAGTCTTCATCTGGAACTCTGTATTTCAGAGTCTACAGGTATTACACTCTGCTGAGACTTCAGTCAGTGGTGTTTATTGTCCTGTAAGTTGATAAAAAATTTACTCTAATTGGCCACACATAGCAAAAAGTCTAGATTTAGCATACAGTTGTGGGAACTTGTAAGCAAATGGCACATGGTATAATGTTTACCACATTATTCACCAGCATTGTTTTCTGCGTTAACATTGGGTGGCACTGGAAAGGCTGTTGATGCATAAAGAATTTTTTCAAAGTCATTGGAGCTAACTGTGAGGTGTGTGTGCACGGGTGTGTGATATTCTACCAGATCATTAAGGTCATTTAGATTTATTCACTGTGGATGAAGACGTTTCATGACAATCCATTCAAACATTGTCAAGTCAAGTCTCAATGTTGAAATGACCATGATTCGTGCATTTGTGCCTTACTCATTGGTTCATTCTGTTCCATTCTTTACTAAACCATATAGAATGGAGGATTAAAGCTATTAACTTCATTCACTTATATACATAACGTGGTACAGCGGCTCAGGCCAGCTTCAATCTCGGTCTGAGTCGCACTCAATATGTTCCCAAGAACAACTCTAAAAGGTGAGTTAGTAGCTGCCACCGACTAAACATTCATGTTTCTGGTTAGAATCATTGTCTCCTTCCATCCACCAGGTTAAAATAATCCACTGGGATTGAAGTGAAGTGTGTGAGATGCAGCTCAGTGCTTCATCAAGTGTTATGTACACAAAAAAACAAGAACGTCAATTTGTGGGTCAACTGTCCTAAGAGCGAGCACACCTGTTTTTCACCATTGTGAGATCAAAATGTACCCAGATCTTGGCTGGATTTCATTCTGATACTATGACCCAGGGTCCAGACTAAGTTTACTCATCTCTCGCTCCAGTTTCTCCCTCAGTTTGTTGAAGGTAGGTCTTCGGCGTGGCTCCTGCTCCCAGCACATCATCATCAGTGAGTAAACTCCAGTAGGACAGTCCTCCGGAGCTTGCATTCGATAACCTCCCTCCACTTTTTCCTTCACCTCCTTCAAAGACTTCAGAATCAGGAGAAACAGGGGGAAAGGAAAGAGGAAAAGAGAGGCGATGAATTCAGTTGAGCTAAATAAACATTCAGCCTGATAATGTTGCGGTTGGAAAACAAACTGAACGTTGTCATTGCATAAAACAAATCACTTACACAGACACTCGTTGCTGTCGTCTCTTTGTCTGAGACACTTTGTCTCTCAGTTTGCACTCTCTCTCTCGCTCTCTCTCTCTCTCTCTCTGCCAGATATCAGCAGACAGCTAATTATGCGGATCTGAGTTTAATTGAGGGCACAATAAACTTGACCCAAATAAATTAACCTTTTTAGCGGGCTGTAATTGGGAGATACTCGTCGACATTTAAAAGGACACCACCTGATGTATTGTGCAAAATAAACATGAAGGCCAAGTCATGGCAACTGTCCCTGCGATTAATGCTGCCTGATCCTGCTGTCCTCACTCAACTACCTGCCAAGACAAATCACCTGGGGTCAGGGAGCAGGGATTTCAAGAGACAGACTAGTGCGACAAACAGGGCTTTATTTATGTAGCATGCTCCTTTTCAGACGCTACTGTACATTGTTAATATGATCCACTGTCTTCCCAAATACACCTACACGCTTTGACTTCTGTGACACTGACAAAGATTAACTTCCACTTCCTCCCAACCAGTGCCAAACGCAGTTGATAGAGTAGATTAAATAACAACATGAAAACAATACGATTAACCATAAGATTAATTCCTCATGTTGGCTAAATAAGATGTACAGGTAACAACGCGTGACCTGCCCCGTCTCGCTGCTAAACCTCTATCCTGATCGCTGACGCAGTTCCTTAAACTGTGTGACCTGAAGCGGTTTCCTGCTCAGACACACTAAGTCAATCTAGTGATGACGGTCTAGTGATGACCAGGTTTGGTGGTCAGATTTCACCGACACACCTACAGTGTGATAATACATAATCCTGAGGGAATCATTTCAAGAGGAAAACGAATGTGGAGAGGACACATCCTTCCCAGGGCCCAAAACTTGACAGGGCTTTTCATTTGGTTCTATCATCACAGTTACCTGCTGTAGTAATATTCATTTCTGTGATACAGAACAGCGGTTTTAAGGACATGTTACAGTGTTCCATATAATTTGACATGAGAAAAAGCATGTACATACAGCAAGGCCATCCTAAGAATGTAGTGATAATCTTCTTACCCTACAACCTGAGTGTTTACTTAGTGTACGAGTATTGTGTAATCCTTTCACACAGCAACAGTGACAACAAGCCAGTTCCGTTAACAGGGCACTGTGTGGTTTCTCTTGTTTGCTTATTGGTGAAAATCTGAGTTAATTGTCTGCTCTCAGTTTGGCAAAGTTGTAGAAAAAAGCTGTGAAGATTTGTGAAAGAAATTGAAATTAGTTTTTGGGAAATTAAATAATTACAGATGGGGGCAAACACACCGATCACCCTATTCCTCAATTTTTATATTCCATACACAATATTTATCAATAATTATACCTGTCCTACAAGTCAGCAATCATCAGTAACAATTCAGGTCATGTAGCTCATTAAAACACCTAAGAATTACTTATTTTTGGACACACACCAATTATTGATAGTGAATTTGATCTCTGCATTTAAACCATCCTTATTACTCCAGCCAGACACAGGAGCTGGCAGTGGGCAGCATTGTACTGTGCCGGGGAACAATGGGGGATTGGGTGCCTTGCTCAGGGGCACCACAGCCCATTTGAACTGGGACTGGTATATTATACACACTGTGTAACAAAACAATGCCCTGATGAAAATATGGCAAAATTCAGAAGCACAATAATCAGAAGAGAGCATCTCTTTACAGCTGTCAAAGGTTAGGTGGTAGGTGTCCAGCCGTTTTCTTTCATAACATAACTTTTATGATATGTGTTTAAATGGAGAAGCTCAGACCCACTGTGAATGTTGTAAATCCTTCCCAGCAGACTGATGATGATTTCAGTTTCTATTTTTCTCTCCTTCCTTCCTCTTTCTCTATTATAGCTACATATCAACACATCTGTGACAAAAAAAAACTATTACCATAACACCACAATATGACATGCTCCTTCTGCCAGACTCTGACTGCCTTTTGCTTTCTTGTGTTTGACTCTCCTTTTATTTTGGGCTTGTTCTTCACTTTGTTTGGAGTAGTTGAGGTTATTATGTATATAAGGGTCTGCAGTTGGTCAAACAGTGGGGCTGAGGGGCAAACACCCACACGTGTACAAATGACCTACCATTTTAGGATAAGGTAGACGACCATATGAGAAGATCTCCCACAGTAGGACACCATAACTCCAGACGTCTGACTTTGATGAGAATTTCTGCATGATGGCAGCAAGGAGAAGAACAGTTGAAATTACTGTAATTGTGTAGTATTTATTTGAACTAACAGTAATAATAATAATAATAATAATAATAATAATAATAATAATAATAATAATAATAATGATGATAATAAAAATCTAATCCAAGATGAAAGCAGCATAGCAGCCCTTCAAACGGACCTCTTTCTTCAGAGCTTCAGGTGCGGTCCATTTGACAGGTAGTTTGACGCTGTCGGACACCTTGGAGTCCAGCTTTGTCAGACCAAAGTCACTGACCTTGGCCACACTCTCATCAGAGACCAGGATGTTACGAGCTGCCAAGTCTCTGTGAACCAGCTTCTTAGACTCCAGGTACTCCATCCCTTCACACACGTCACTGCAACAATGCACACAATTTGACTTTCATGACACAAGCTGCAAGAACATTCACTGTCCATCCAGTGACAGCGTCCGCATTCAGTATCATTTCTGTTGTGAACATTACTAGGTTTAATATGAATATTTCAAAAAGCTTACAGTGCAAAGCGGAGCAGCTGAGGTGAGTGTACAACAGAACGCCCCCTTGTCCTGAGAAAATTAACAAGGTTTCCCTGCAACATAGAAATCAAATCAAATCAAATCATTAAAAGTCATGAAGAAGGTTCTTTGAGAAGATTTCTCACTTAGTGCTATGGGCAATAGCACTCGTAAGACTGTAGTGTGTAACTTTTAAATATAAACAAATGTCCGTTAAATTCAAACCATTGTTTCATGTCAAGAGTTTTATGTCAAGAAAGACAAGCAGCATTGTGCTAGTATAACAAAAGTGAATTCTACTGCTCAACTAAAATACGGCCGAACGGGTTGTGACTTGGCTCACGATTACTGTCTCTCGGCAGTGGTGTCACTAAATACACAAATACAAATTGACTCCTCTGTTAAATATTGAGATTTTAGAAATGTCCTTGCTATATTTTGATTGATTTTGAAGTCTTTTTAACTGATCTACAGTTCGACATTGTTCAGTTGGATTCTTGTGACTTTCTGACCAATCAGTGGACGGCAGTCTGTCCATGTCACATTTTAGAATCGACTCAGCTCGCTTGGAACCTCCTCAGAGAAGGTACCAAAAAAAACACCAGGTACCAGGTACTATCCCTAATGGGAATGCAAAAAAAATAAAAAACCCAAGTAGAGTCGTGCCAAACTGAGTCTCACTAAAACTGTAAGATGGAAAAGCCAAAAAAGACCAAACCAAGGTAACCATGTTATCTTATTATTATGGGAATATCTACCCTGAGAAACGCAGATAAATGATGTGTTTACTATACCTTAGTCATGAGCTCTGTTACAATATGAAGCCCTTGGTGAAGAATGACACCCAGTAATCTCACCAGGTTTTTATGTTGGAGTTTCCTGCGAGAGAAGAATCTCATGTGAAACTAATATAAGTCAAAGATAACAGCAGTCATTTTTTTTTTTTTTTTTTTTTTAATTGACACATAATTTACTAATTCAGAACTTCCTCAAATATTTGAAAAGAGATGTGGAAAAACAACAACAAAATGAGGAAATCCTCAGACTCACGTCATGACTGCAGTCTCCTGCAGGAAGGCCTGAGCAGTGACGTCACATTTAATGATCTTTACTGCCACCCTCTGGCCCATGTACTCTCCTTCATACACAGCTGGTTTGGAGAATCATACCCGTTATTTTAATATCATATCACCATCCTTGCTGTGATGACAGCACTTCACTTCTGATAAATCTTTTCCAACATGATTCTCATGAGGGCACAGAGATAATGTATGAAAGCTCACCACCAAACTCTCCCTCTCCGATGTTCTCTCCCAGTGTGAGCTTCGCCAGGTCCAGCAGCCATCCAGCTGGAGAGGACAGAGACAGTCCAGTAAACCTGACACACTACTTACTTTCTTGATTATGATTAGTATTAGTTAAAGATATTGACTATAGTTTACAACCATTTGTGTGTGTTTACGACTAAGTATAAGGGCCACAAAATGGACTGAAGGGCAGCCGTAGTTTCAAAAATGTAATTATCAATCTATTTGTTTCTTGAGAAACGACAAAAACTTCTTTAAACAGAACACATATGTAGCCAGTGTCAGCCTTGCAGTCGACCACTACCAGTCATTTCCTCCTGCGCAAAAGAGATGATTTCCTCCAAGTCTGTGTGATTCTTTCTTGGAAAACAGACTCAGTTTCTTTCACAATCTCTTCAAAGTTCTGATGCTAACGATAACGAGGTGCTGATGTGCCAAAGGATAAGGTATTTCCTTATTTGTGAAGCCCAAACCAAACTTCATAAAATGCTCTTCGTTCCTCATCAGTTGCAGCATCATCTGAGATTTTGCTTAAATAATAATTATGATTTTATTCTCGTAGTATTACAACTTTATTTTCATAATAGTACAACTTTATTCTCGAAAGAGACAAGAACCTTTTACGCAGGTTTTCTTTCCTTTACTACTATGTCCAAAATAGTCAAACAAGCCAGAAAAGAAGCTTACTACTCAAAATAAGAATAACTACATCCATTCGGATATGCAAAGACCACCGTAGAAAGAGAGGAGTGAGTGAAGGATCTGCAGTTTCATTATTAGATGCCACTAAATCATACACCATGGACCCTGTTTGGCCAACACATGCAGTATATATCAATCCTTGTAAAGAAAGACACCGTTGTATGAAAATAGTCTTCTCAGGACACAAACTGCAACATCAGACTTACATTTAGACAGCTCTAACTCAGCTGACTTGGTCCCTTGTTTTTGTCTGGGCTTCAGAAGCGTTGTAGCAATCGAGCCTTTGTTCTTAGAATAGAACTGCAAAGACAGAAACATGACATCAGATATTCATCAAACAAAGGTAGTAACATAAGGTGTGATAGATTTTTCACAACAAGACTAGAACATCCGTAGTTTCATCTATATGTCCATATTTGGTTTATACAACACTTAACTTGTGTTCAAGAATGCACTGTATATCTTATATGTGGTGTTACTAAGAACACCACATAGTCAGTTTCACTGACACTTTGACATAGAGAGTTTGAGTTCTGCAGAGAAACCACCTCAGTACCCAGGAAGCCATTCTGACACTGTGGTCAGGACTGTGGCTTCATGAGAAAAAAAAAATATTTATAACTAAGGTTAAACTACGTTTAAGATAAACTGCATGATAACAAGTGAGTAGAAATAAAAGATGTTTAAAAAAAAAGTTTGAAAAAAAGTGTGATTGAGTAGTGGCTAAATTTAAATGCACCAAATAAATGTTGGACTATCTGCAATCTAAAGGCACAAGAGCAGAGCAGTTAATACTGTGCAGCCTAAATATTGACGTGGTCCGTTCTCCCTCTGTTTCCTAACTTGTACTAAGTTGGCGACTCTGACTCAGACCTGACGCATCTGTTGCTCCCTGATAAGATGCTGTGGATGTGTGAGCATAAACACAGATAAAACAAAAATGGCATTGTGCATCATGAGTTTTCCAGTCTGTGAGTCAGTTTGACGTATGAAGAATGTCAGGCTGACAAAAACTGTGCGTGTAAGACAGAAGACACTCAATGGGTCCTGCATCTAACCAAACTGAAGCAAGCTAATGGCACTGGGCCTTGTTAGGGACTTCCCAACAATCACTTTCTCCTGTACAGAGCCAATCAGAGACTTTAAGAGGGTTCTCAGCAAATTGATGTTGCTGTGAACGAAATCAGTGAGTGTTTGATGAATAATTTGTTGTTAAACTCTAAGTTTAACATTTCTCAGCACATGACTGCCTGGCACTGATGCCGACACCTGGTTGGTCTGTCCGTCACTGTTCATTACTGATGATGCTTAAAGACATGTGATATGTGCTTGAATTTAAAGGTGGCCCAGTGTTGCCGAGTGTTTGACTGTGTTTTTAACTCAAGAAACAAGACAATATAAGATCTTCTTATATGTGAATATTTTCTGTTAGGAAACACTAAAGCTAGATTAAGTTTATCTCTAAGACGTTCCAGTTAACTGTGTCTTACCTCAACAATGTCAATGAGGTTGTAGAAATACTGTGTGTTGTCGATGGTCAGCTTGTTGTCCTGATAAATCACACGGTAGTGGATGACCTCTCCAGAGACGCTTACACACAGTACGTAGTCACCGGGATGGCGGATAGACTCTCTCACCAGGAACAGGCCGTCCTCAGGTGGCTGCAGCTTACACACAGCCTCCGGACCAGAGATCTTCCCATGAAACCAACTGGTGAACAACAGCACAATGTGAACTACATAAATATGAAGTCATGCCACTGCAATGTCCATTTATGTTCCAAACATCTCTATTTATTTGTTGAATGTATATGGGACTAAAAAAAACTATTCAGCAGCCAACATATCAAAATTAGACAATGTTTGTTTGTATATCTAACATTAGCCCACAGCGTAGTCACAAGATAAGTCATGACCAAACAGTGACACAATATCATACTTTTGTGAGCAACACAGGGTGTACAATTCTGAGGAAGTGGAAGAAGAGACATACGGCATAAGGCTGAGGCTATGATCGACACGCAGAGCCTCTCTTTCACGAACATTGGTGGAGTTGATGAGTCCTTCATCTCCTGTGCTGTTGTGTGTAGCTTTGTAAAACCCCTTTCTCTGCAAAGGAACAAGAGTCTTATGTCATATATAGAAACAAAAAGAGGATGTCCACTTACAAGTCTGTATAAATAGTGCCTTAGCTCAATATCACTTGACTAAAACAACATGGCTTCATTAAAACATGTCACTACCGTGCTGATGTCGACAATAGTGAGGATGTCTCCTTTGTGGTATGCCAGTTCTCCAGGTTTGGGTTTTCTGTGGTCTCCCTTGGCGACACACTGTGTACCAGCAGTCCAGTTCATCTGTGGAGGCAGAGAGACAATAATGAAAAAGACATCCACCCAGAGACTGTATATATTAAAAAAAATCTATGGGGACATTAGCCTGGGGACGTTAGCCTACTTCCCATTTGATTAATAACGTCAGTTAACATTTTCCTGATGAGTTAATGGTCTCATTGGCTGGTTTCGGGACATCTCCATTACAAGATGATGTCAATTTTGGAAATTACATTCCCATTTAGAGGAAAATAGATGACACATATGAGTGAGTAGACAACAGTGATTGACAGCTGGATTTGCCCAAGAGGAACCTGGTTGCAGATGACGTCTGTGAACTTCCAGTTGCGAAAGGTCATGGCCACATTGTGAGTCTTGCGGATTGAAAACAGGAGTTACATTCTTATAAGTAACTTGTTTTTTTTTTTTTTTTTTAAATTAACAGGAAAATGGTCAAAAATTGTCAGTGGCCCATTAGTTGTAGTCGTTCAGCCGGTCCAGTATGACAGTGACATCCAAGTAGTATGTGGTGAGGAGTGAGGGGCTGATGCAGTCATTTTTGTGTAGAAGGTGTAGAGCGGGATTTCTTAACCCTGTTCAATACATGGTTCATCATCGGGCTCCTGCAGTGATTGCTGATGAGCTGATCATCGGAATCAGGTGTGTTGGAGCAGGGACACACCTAAAACATGCAGGGCAGTGGGTCCAGGAATGAGAAAGCCTGGTGTACAGGAAAGAGCCAAGTGCACAGCCCATGTTGGTGATGATGGCTGGTGTTGTGACTGTGACTATCCTCACAACCTGTGGTCTATTGCTGACGAAGTGGAGGCAAGCAGGTAGCCTACATTATGACATGAATAGCTCAAGTAATGCAACAGGGGAAATCCCTTTGCGTTTGATGTGAACTCACCTATACACTAGGAAACCCCCCTGTAAGGACCAGATCATACTGTACCTTTCACATCCTGTGTCTGCAGAGGGTCACAGACATCGTAAACTAGGGTCCACATAAAATCTAGCGTTTTGTCTCACATTCCATTCCAGTAGATTTGTCACCAGGATGTTGCCCTGTTTTGTATGTGCGTGTATTATTTGAGTGATGGGTCGTACAGGTGTGGATACAGCACACTAAACCTTCTTTTCATAATCCCAAACAAACGATTATTTGTTGTCTCTTTTGACCATACTGCGTGTGTGTATCTGTGTGTAGTGTTCATTGGCGGACAATGAGCTGTGTGAATATTACTAATAACAGTACATACCTTTGCAATGAACAGGAGGGTTGAGCACAGCTGTGTTGAGCACCTGTCAAAGACAAAAAAAAATGCCTCTAAAAAAAACAAAACAGTACACGTCTTCATATTTGCTGTCGAAGAGCACAGTGGAGTTACAGAAGTAAACGTATACATTAGAATAAAGCAGCTGACGTCGCGTTCAGTCTGGTTTCTGGTCGACATGAATGTTCAGTACCTGCAGTTCTCCTCCGGACGAAGACGAACGAGACAGAACCGAACTCCAAACACCGGCTTTAAATCCTCAGCAGCTGCTGTCGTCGTCTCCTCCTTCTCTTCTTCTCGTTGTCATTGTCAGTCTAATGTGACTTCGTTCAAACAAACCCAGTGTCTGTCTGTCTGTCTGTCTGTCTGTCAGGAGCAGAGACGCTACACTAATACATGTGCGCCGCTGCAGCTGCTGCTGCCGCTGCCGTGTGAGTCCGTCCGTCAACACACTTCCTCAGTTTCTAGTCAAATGTAGTTTATATTTGATGAGGCGACGAAATAAGTGACGCTGAGGTTGGACTGAAACACTTCCCCCTTTTTTTCTTTCTTGCGTTTAGACAAGTGCTCTCCAAAGTGTGGCTCGCGGCCCACTGGTGGACCTCGCAAGTAGGAGTGTCCATTTACCAAATTCAATTAAAAAGGTATACATTATGTAAGAAATGTAAATGACCATGTCATCAGAGATTAAGGACACATACAATTGAAATACAGGATTCACTGATAACAAAAAATACAGTCAGTTTATTTACAATTAAATTGTCCATATATAGCCCATAAACTGTGTTTAATGAAGTGAGCTGCAGCTACAGTATGTGTCAAAAATACCTAGCATTACTGGACCTAAAAGGCTCAACTGTCCCTCTCAAAACTTATCGACCAAAGAAGGAAAATGAAGTCTGCTTAAGAGATGCATTTAAAAAAATGCCACGGTCGGACTCCATATGTTTTTACAGTCCGTCACTGTCACTTAGCTCGCCTCTCATGTGATAGTTATGTTGCGTTGACTGCTGCTGAAATAATCTTATTTTCAGTTAAATCAGTTCAATGTTTATAAAAAAAAATAAACCAGATGCTGATTAACAGTGCAGCTCCTTGTTTGTTATTCACATTTTAATGATGCACATTTTTGTTAACAGCATACATCTCAGTTATGGTAAAAATTGTATCTATTAATTGTTAATCTATTAATCTATAATCCATTACATCAATGTTGTGGTTCTTGCTAAATCCGGGCAAAGGCCTCAAGAGTTTTGCCAAATTGTTAGTGGACCTCGAAACTGTGCTTGCCGATGTGTGAGGTGTTTACCAACAACAATAATGAGAAAAAAAAACAGTGGACATCAGGTGGCTTAAAAGTGTTTTAATGTCTCTCCTTAATTTTAAGCAACACTACAAAGATGTTCAAATAATAGGACAGCAATCTTTCACACTTTTGTTGAAACAATACAAAATAGAAACCTTCCGAAATAAAATAAGATAAAATAAGCTATATTTATAGTATATGTAGTAGTAAATGAAAATAAAACTGCACACTATTGTCTCATGTCAACTTTTAAGCCAAAGAGTTGTGCAACTGTCCTTTCCCTGTCCAACATGTCTGTGTAACAAGTTAGTTATTGTGACCTGACAAAAGCATGTTCCCCTTTTCCAATCGTCTGTTCACACACAGTACAATGCAGGCACAAGGAAGCAACCAATATCTCATTACAGAAGAAATTCAGTCCTATTTTCATGACAAAAGCGTCTCTCTTCTGTTCACCACACTCTGGAAAAAGAGAGATTACCAGGTATATTTAAGTGATAAAGTCATGGCTGCATACAGGAACACAGCCATTTCAGTTAAGTGCTTCAATTTTCTCAGCATGCGACAGACTGTGCAAAGTAAGACTCATCCCATCGAAAACAGATCGACTCTCCAGTGTGACCTCCGCAGAAATAAATAAGGGGGATTTCTGCGCAAAGCAGAGCGTGTAGTTTTTGAAAAATTTTACTTAAAATATTTTAAGGGGAAGTTATTTTAGTCTATTCTTCTTCCGGATTAAAGTGAAAGGCCTTTCGTTGATTTCAAAACTAATCTTTTCTAATCTCCCACAAGTTTTCAACATGTGTCGGGAGGAAATGTCAACAGAGCTTTGCAGGAGACTTAACAGAGGGCGGGATAGTTCACAAAGGACTATCTTATTAAGAATGTGTCATTTTAGGCACAAAGAATGTCAAAGTAACGTACGCTCTCAATCTATTGCGATCCTGAACAAAGGCCCTCTTGTGCTCAAATCACTCTCAATCTTATTTGACCTCTCTCACAGCTAGTTTAACAACCATTTGTTTTAAACACAGACTAAAAAACACACTTAAGTGAACAGCTGTCAAGTACCAACACAAGTCCAGTGATTCCCGACTCAAGGGTCTGGTGGTTAAATTGAACTGGCCTGAAAAGTAGTCAAGTTCAGCTTCTGGAAATAAAGCTTAAGGTGCTTAAGACTGGAGGCTTTAACATCACAGAAAACAACACAACCATATGTGACGGTGGTGGTGGAGCTAAGGTCAGTCAGTAGTTAGTGTGCAATACTAAAATGGAATGATTGCCATCAGTCATGTTTGAACCAATTCTCTATGCACACTTCGAAACACACATTTGTAGTATTAGTGTTCTCACACTTCAGTCCTTCCCCCTTTATTCCTACATAATTCCTCTTAATTCAAGAGAAGACATGTAACATGTAAAGTCAGTTATATTCATATGTGTATAGCTGTGCATTAAGATTGTTGTCAAGGTCACAAATTGTAGAGTTGTGACTCTGTACCAGTCTCTAAACTAGCAAACACCTCACCTCAAACACTTGCATCTTCCTCCTTTTTATCTTTTTTGCCCTCACCCTCACCCTCACCCTCCCCTGTGTCGCTGACGTCTCGTCTGCGTTTGCGGTTGCGAGCGCTGGCCTTGGACGCCGGCAGGGACTCCATGCCTAGAACTTTGTGGATCTGGCGGAACGCAAGCAGCCGTAGAGCATGCTGAAACCAAAGAGGACAGGAATGGGAAATTGATGATTGTAGGGTTTTGCATTTCTTCACTGTCATGACTACTTAAATAATAATCAATTGGGAGTATGTGTTATTATTTAAGGACTGACAGCACAAAGGCAAACAGGTGGATGGGGAGTTCGTGGCTATGTGTCAAGTTTTTTTTGAATGTGCATGATTTACAGTATCTTACACTTCCAAAATTTCTACTCCCTCCCCCTGCAGCCACTCAGGCTACCAGCTTCACATTTTAACTACCTCCTCCCAATGACATCATTTTTTTAACCCTCACAGAGCAGCATTTTTTCCAATTGGTAATGAAACAAATCTTTCTTTACCTCAAGTTTAATACTGGCCCATTCGTTTAAAACAGCAAACAATCACTTACGACAAATGCTAGTTTAACTTCCACATGACCATGGTATTCATAGTGCGTGTGGATACCTGTGCACTGGCAGTTATGTCCTCTCTTGCTTGAAGCACCATGCTTTCCAAAGAATCTGTTGGTTCCTTCTCACAAGGGTCCATCAACCCTGGTCCATCTGAGTGAGGGGAAGAAAAATCAAGAAAACAACATTTCATTAAAAAGGTGAATAGTTTTTTTTGTCATCACGGATCACGACAGAGATATAACACTATAAGACAATTTAACTGCATTCTGGAAGAAATAAAAGCTCTGACTGAGCATGACATTCATCAAATGGAGAAATTATATGACTAAGTGTAGTCTTTGTAGTAGTGTAGATAGCTAGCATAATTATTGTGATGCATTCATGAAACGCTTTGTTTAACTACTTGTCTCACCTGGAAGCAGGATGCCTGTGGAGATGCACTCCAGGACTCTACGCATGGCCTCCCCGGGGCTCAGCGGGCCTGTAGCACTGCTTATCACCTTCTCAACAAGCAGCTCCATCGCCTGGAGACGGACACAGAAGGAGTCAAGATCCCCCAATACAAAAAGTACACACCAGCATATCTCGAGTCTTTGGCATTTGGCGAGACACTGACGCAGCATGAGCTTTATCATGTGCATGCGTTACCACATTTTTAATCTTTATCCAAAAAGAGTATACAGCTTCAGAAATGAAGGAATATTGAAAAGTCAACACAGCAAAGAAGATGCTTACCCAGCCAGGCATCTTCCCCCAGGTGGGCACACGCTGACACAAATCTCTCAGCACCCGAATGATGATCACACAGGACTGCAGCCCATTGGCGCGAGCCTTCAGGAAATAAGGCAAGAAAACAATAGAGGTATTTGTTTAACAGAAATGTAAAAAATCCTTTTTGAATTTATAACAAGAATTATGTAGAATTCAACACAACAATAGAAAATGCTTTGAGATCCTAAAGTTAAAAATCAGTCCAACAGGGAGTTTTATCGACACTGTAGTGCTTTGAATTATGTGTTACCACTCTCACACAAACAGCATTTCTATATTTCAATAAATAAATAATAAAAACGTTCATTTACACGTTCATACCAAAATAGTTCTTCTGAACAGTCATACACAGCACCCTATTGAATAGCAATAAGGAAGTTAAATCAATTTTCATGTTAAACTACTTCTGCAAAAATAATGCTGCATAAATATATCACAAATATGGGATAGGAATCCAGGTGTCAGAGTTGAGGTTACTGACAGGAAATGCTGTTTATAACACATAACAAAATAACAACAGTAAATATGAAGAAGAAGAGACAAGCTCTTATAAAGAGGCAAACTCAAAACACCTGAAATGCTGGACTTTTTACAAGAGCACATTTTTGAAGCTGTTACATTCAGCACTCATTAAGCTCCACCCTGAAGGTTCATGAATCTCCAGAAAGTACTACCCTCAAGCAGGGAACATTTTGGAGGTAAAGCATTTACCTGGGACCTAAAAGTAGCTGAAGTGAGGCATTTACCTGAAACCATTTGGCGTGACGGAGAGCAGCCAAGTATTCCAGACATTTCTTCTTATTCAGAAGATCAGGCGCATCCCTCTCAGCCACACCTGCTAGAGATAACATGTAGTGGCTCATGACTTACAGTCAAACTAAAGCAAAGCCCAAACGATGACTGCATTTCATAGTTAGGTGTTGTTACTGTTGATGTACAGCCACTGATCAGGGATTAGATACAAAAAACAAAAAAAGGGAGAGAAGGATTAATTCTGATTTATAAAAAAATCGTACATTTTTTTTGTGATTAAGTGTAAACCAAGGAGTACTTCTTCATCTTAAACGCCACTTTTAACTTGTCATTTTCAGGTGTAACTGGTGATTGCCCACATTCCATTGATTTGTTTGACTGTCAGAGCTGCGGCCCCACACATAAAATGGAGTGGAGCCATCGTTATTTTCACTTGTTAGTTACATCCATTTTCTTAACATCAACATTTTCTCATTTATTCAAATTCATAATGTTAAATATTCTTTTCACTGAAAAACCAAATGTCCAAATTAAGTATCTTTTAAACCATAATATCAGTTTTATGAAGTGAAGCATGAACGTCGATCTTTCTGCAGAATACTTATCAACGGAGGTGTTGCATTCTCATTCTACTATATATAAAAATGATTTTAATTGGGAGTTTTGTAAAAACAAAAACAAAACGAACAAAAAAAAAAGAAAAGAATAAAAGCAACCCCCCATATCTTAAAGGATAGGTTCACAAATCATTAAAAGTGATATGAGACAAAATCTACAGTCACTGTCTTGTCATAAAATGCAGTTAATGTTCATATTAGGTTCATTCAAGACAATTAAGTGGATATCTAGTTATAAAGTATGGTATTTTTAGCATAAAAATCCCCTCTGTGCTGCATTGCAGTGAAGCAATATTAACACAAAAGACATTTGTGATAAAAAGACTAACATCAGAAATAAACCACTTGACTTGACTGATGAAGCCTAAACCTAAAATGCATTTTTGCAATGAACAGGGACTGTGGACTTTGTCACGTCAGTATAAGATCTCTAGGAGAGTAATATGAACAGGAGGAAGGATCACAGTGAGCATGTCACAAAATTTCACATTACAAAAGAATTGCAAAATGTCTTACCTATCCTTTAAAACAAAATTACATTAAAAAGACTGTGTAAAGCAACAGGAAATACTTCGCCTGACTGTCACCTCACCTCAAAATGTTTTTCAAATTTAAAACATTAGCAAAAAGTTGCAGAGTGTTTCAAAATTAGGTTTCAATTCATGCAAAATTCAGCAACATTCTCTGCTCTGAAATGCTGTGGGCGTGTGTCGCAGTTTAATGTACACACAGCACTGGTTGAACTACATTCCCACTCCCGCTCGCTCTCTGTCTCAGGGGTACCTGCAGCCTCACAGTGGAAGACACTTCAGCCGGTTAACAAACCAAAGGCAGTAGTGTAGAAGCAGGTGCAGTTACTTGAGCCTCTTTATATAATTTATAAGAAGGATTTATGCTAGCGCTCTGCATTTGCTTTACACAGTCTTTAAAAAGCAAATAAATTAGCTGAAAGTCAAAAGCAGTCAAAGTTATGATTGTTTCTGTGTTGGTGTTAGTTCATGTCTTCAAGACACACAACAGGAGAGTGGTCATCTACAAATAACAAATGAAAGGTGTGTCCAAAACATTCAGTTTGGTTACTGTGATGAGGTAATATTTCACAAGATCAGCCTTGGGTCTTTCCACACTTCCACGTTCACTAAAACTGTAGCAACAGGACAGTCAATTTCGTACAGGGGAATTGTATAACAGAAACAAAGATACTGATTTGAAGTCTACACTGCCATACCACTTAGAATCAAAGACCCATATTGACTTAGACTCTTAGAGCAGGGACTTTTTGTTTATATAGCAGAAGCTGAGCCCCAGCTTACTATCGACACTCTGGAAAGCTTAATAAACACAGGCAACCTGGTTACTTTAGCTTTTCTATTCTTAGTGGTATGTGTATGAGTGTGGTCTTCAGATTAGCCTTGCCTAGGTCTGCTGATACAGATTTGGGGGCACTGATCAACAAACCCAAACAAAATGTGAAAATGTAAAAAAAAACATTTGTATCATGTTTTCCAAATGGGGATAAAACATTAAAATGCTGACAGTGGTCAGAGTAGGTGCAGGAGTGTTTGCGACACAATGATCTTGAAAATGAAAAGGCAGGAAAATAAGGACAATGTATACACTACAGTCATCTTATTGTTTCAATACTGATCATTGTGAGGCCATAAAAAGACACTCCAACACCTCATCACTGATAATGCCACACTGTGATGCAGGGATGAAAGACAAGGGAATGGGAAGTCGCTGGACCTCAAAATCCCCTTGTGTGTTTCATCGCCATAATGCAACGGGAAGCAGGACTTTTCTTCTTACATTTGGAACCATTCACCATTTGGAGCATTTCCATCCCTGGACATTATCTGAACTGACCAACTCTTCAGTCATCTCTTATAGATTTCCAAAGGTTTTAAGTGAGCGTGTGTTCATAAAATAAACACACACCCTTCACCCTTGTGGCACAGAAAGGTCGGAGAGCCCGGCTTTTGATTCCCATGATGTGGAAAAGAAAGAAATTGGGTATTATAGCTACAAAAAAATGGGGGAAATAAAAGTAGTGGGATAAATGAAGGTGTGCTTTTGACTATTTTAGGAGTTAAAAAAAACAAAAGAAAACTGAAAATGTGGGCTTAGTTTTAAGTCCCACCTCTCATTCTTTGTTATTTATATTATTCAGCCAAAAAATTTGCGTAACAGGTAGAAATGTGGAGTAAGGGTTTTAAAATATACAATATATATATATTTGTATGTATAGTGTACTACACATATTGCTCACATTTGGTTGTCTGGTACTGAAAGCTTTGGCTTCTCTAACCTTTCTCAGCCGATTTTCCTCCTGCCTGCTTGTCCTTCTCAGACGCAGGGTCCTCCCTCATCAGCGGCGAGGTGAGAGAAATGGTCACCTGCATTTTGGGCTCCTTGCTTGAAAATATCACGATGTTCGCCTCCTCGGGGTGAGCCTGCACCTCATACTGATCTTCAGAAAATGTCTGCCGGTTAAAAGGACACTTGGGATTACTCACTACAGAGGAGGAGGGGTGTAGGGGCAAAGAATAGCCATGTTTGGCAAGGTAACAGGGCAGGGCTGCTATGTTTTTTTATCAAGGGTTTTTTTCTCCCGAGTCTATTGGGAAGAAGGTTACATTACATAGAACAGGGCCAGGGATAAGAGCGATAGCATTTCTCAACAATGTCATTGCAATGGTTAAGTTTGGGACAGAAAGGGGTCACTTAAGGGAAAAAAAAACATCCCCAACTCACTCTGTAGGATTCAGGTGTCATAACCAGGCAGTAAATCTAAAGATCAGTGAAATGCACCTTCAGTGAATCACGCATTCTGGCTAAAGCAGGTGGGAGGAAGACTGAAGAATTAAAACACTTAACTTGTTAACCTTGTATTTGGTACCAAACCTTGAAAGCCACATGTTCTATCTTTGGCCTGTGTGCACTTTTGTTATTTGTGAACATATAAAAATGTCTCCCAAAAGTAAAATACACAGTTTGTCTTTGGCATGTTATTAGTGGGATGATTGCTTAACGTTGACTGAATGAGGTTTTACATAGTAGCTTTACTGAGTTGAAGTGATATCAGCACCAGCAAATGTGCAGATTAGATCCACAAAGGACTGAAATACTGAGAGCCAACTCTGAAGATTTCATTCTCGCAGTGATGAGGTTCAATATTATTCATTGAAACAACTCTCATTTCAGGCTGTCGGAGACAGTTGTACATGTTCACTGACAGTAAATTAACTACTCAAGCATACAAAATGTGATTAACCCAAATAACATATTTGTAAGTCTGCTGATACAGACTTACAAATAGATTTTTTCAGATTTTCGTCAATTAACTTTTTCTTTTGATTTCTTATATAACAGCTTTAAGAGTAAAAAGTCAGGTTCTCGTTTTATTTGTTGTGCAACAATTAGATCATTCAGTCCCTCAGTATACCGCTCTTATGACTCAAGTCATAAGGCACATAATGATAGAGTTTGTTCCTCTTTTTCAAATCTTTTGCACCACACATTTAAGTTTTGTAAGGATTGAACCCACAAAAAAAAATTACCTTACATCAAAAATGTAAGGTAAACAATTGTTACTGTTGTTGCAAGGTTTTCTTACCCCCATTTCCTCGGGCAGATGCTTTGCGATGCTCTTCAACAAAGAGATGGTGGGTTTCTTAGCCGTAAGAAGGATGATCTCCACATTTCTGTCGCCACGAAGCAGCAGGCCTTTGGCCAGGATTCCCACCCTCATAACACCTTTCAGAAGACGAGCTGAATTCTCAGCACTATCAGAGATGGAAAGAATCCAAGATTAAAACTTGCTTGGCTGGTTTTACACACTTTTTCAGATTTAAAATCATGATGAGGTCAAATTTCAGTAGGCCCTCTGTGGAGCCTTGTTTTGTTTGTGAAAACTGATCCATTCTCAATTCAATGAATCAAAGTGGCATTTGTCATGAACATTTTATTTATGCATGACTCTTTTTTTTTTTTCCCCTGACAAAACATCTTGTAGTCCTGCATTCATATTTCATACTCTTGCATCATAACGTGGTCTTTTTTTATGTTATGAGAACAAAAGGGCTTTCAGTCTTTACTATTTTAATCCTTGTTTTAACCTTTTGAAAATTTAATATTACAGCTATTTTAGCTTAAGGTCTCTTAAAGAATAACATCACAGAGGCTATCTTTCAGTTGAAGCCGAGTAGATGTTTGGTGATGCAGTGGGACAAAGGGAATGTACAGCAGATTGACGACAGAGTGTATGTCTCATGTGAAGCAGAACAAATGATCTGAAGCTACTGGAAGATCTTCTTAGTTACTGCTGCTAGATGTTTTGAGCACAGTTTAAAGATCCTAATGCACGACCCAAAATAATTCCAAAGAAGCTTTTCCTTCACTGTATATCTGCTAAAACCTTTACCCTTTCTCGTCTCCCTCGTCAGTAGCAGCACTGGCAACAGCTGGCGTCTCCTTCTCCAACAAGGAATCTGACACCAGTTTTAGGGCTCTCTCAGTGTGGGAGACGATCCTCTGAACAGCCTGCAGCTCGTCCTCCACTGGGTAAATTGTGGAGTGCTTTGCCATGATGTGACGGTCGTCAAGCGAGTCTGGCCTGCGCACGCATGGCTTTACAGACGGAATCAAGCAAAAACACTTGGCCTCAGAAAAGGTTAGATTTAATATTTTTAGTCCCAAAAACATATAAAAAGTGTGGTGCTTACCAGTAGAGGGGGAACTGGCATACCAGGGCGGCTCATTAGTGGTGGAGGAGCCAACCTGCGTCTCTGCTCCCCCCAGTACATCTGCTCCTCCTCCATTCTCCTCCAGTACACATCCTCCTCATATCGTCTGCAGGAGACAAGACATGTCAATGAAAATTCATTTATTTGTTACGAGAGTATGTTGATTATTAAGTACAAAAAACAGACGTTAAACAAAACAAATACTAAAATCTAAATTTAGTATAATTATCCAGACTCACGAAAATGTGAGAAGTTAAAAAAAAAAAACTTAACTGTGTAAATATGTCATGTTTAACAGTCATATTATACACCTTATCGACATCCACTCTTCTATTATTACTCGTTAATGCGTCATCATCCTTGTTTCTTTGTTCGTGTATTAGTATTAGTTTTAGGCTGCCAAATATGGAAACTTGCAAACGTACCAATAGAGTGGGAACTGGTTTCTGACAAAGAACTCTGGCTATTAGTCTGACCTCATTTCCATGTGCCAGCGTTGCTCATCGTCTCTCTGTCTCTTCAGCACTGCCTTCTGCTTCTGCTTCTTCAGCTTGCTCTCCTGCAGCTTCCTTGCTCGGTTACTGGGCTTAATCTCCACAGGAAGTTCTGGATTCACTTTCTTCTACAGAGATAGAGCAGGGAACCGGTCAAACTTAAGTGCATTGTGACAAAAGAATATTACAAGTCAGTCAGACTTGTACTTTATCATTTGTCTTTTCTCTCTCCTTTTATCACCCCTTTATTTAAGATTTGGTTCTCAGTCCACCTTTTTCTAGTTTGTCCCAGCAGTTTCAAAATCTTGTGTTTTCACTGCCACTTCAAGGCAGACCAGTGTGCAGCACTCTCACTATCACTCCATCATGAACACATGCTGGCCATCAGTAACACCAGTAGGAAATCCATTGTTTTCACTGTCCACTACAGGCAGGCAGAACAGTCTACAATACATGCCATATGGATGTATTTTGAGTGTTCTAGGTGTTTGTTCACTGGGTAGTCACAACAACCACCATATGCTATAATCTTATTCTGTGCGAATCACTACATATAATGTGGGCTTGAAATCACTCATCTCAAACCCTCCTCATACTTAAACTTTTTACCTTGTATTGCAGTCTGTGCCTTCTTCCCTTCAGGTGCATGTCTTTAGCATTAGGGTCATTAAAGCTGCATTCACACAGTTTACAGTGAAATCGAATCACTTTGCCGTCATCATTATGGACCTGAAAAATAAAAGACCGGGTGAATACGAATTATCAACCTATAATCTTATACATGTGACTCCAAAGCTTTGATAAACAAAACAGTAACTTAAACTTACTGATATTAAAGAATCTCAATTTATGTTGTGGTATTTTTCTTGCTCACCTCCTCTACATAGTCGTGTCCTACTGGCTGGATGTCACCCTGGCCACTCACTCCATCCTCATCATCACTCAGAGGATCCATCTTCTGAACCGACTGTACCATTGGCTCCACCTTTGCAGCCACCACTGGTGCTGCTGCTGCTGCTGCTGTCACCACTGGAGTGTTGAAAGGCTTAGTGGCTGTGACATGCAAGACAATAACAATTAGAGAGTTCATTTCCAGAATTAAACAATTTACAATTAAGTCTCTTATATTATAATTCGCCTTTCTGCATGGAGTTTGCATGTTCTCCCCGTGTGCTCCAGCTTCCTCCCACAGTCCAAAAATATACAATATGGGGATTAGGTACATTGCTCACTCTAAATTGACCATAGGTGCGAATGTGAGAGTGAATGGTCGTTTGCCTCTATGCATCTGGCCCTGTGATGGACTGGTGAACTGTCTGGGGTGTATCCCGCCTATTACAAAAGCATACACTGGGGAAAATGTGCACGGAGCTGCTATATTAATGTGGTCAACTTTATCGGTCAACTACCGGTAGATGAGCAGTGGGTTTTTAAAATATGAATGAAACAAATGTCCTAATAATCTACATAACAAACCAACAAACTTACAAACAATAGTTAATTTGGAAGGAG